>NC_083766.1:3442643-3465143 GCF_963514075.1 Conger conger | reverse complement strand
TGGGTTCCAGGCGTCTGGCCCGTGTGCGTCCAGCGGGGGTGTGTCCTGCGTGGGGATTGGCCGAACGCTCGGTGCCCACGGCTCCGCGCTCGCGTCTCATTGGCCACGTCCGTCTCCCCTGGCGACTGGAGGGCTGGGCTGCAGTGGCTTCCTCCGGGCTGCGTCCGCTCTGTGAGTGAAATCAGCCGTGGCAGACAGAGGCGCAGGGGTCATGTGACAGAGCGGCGTGATGACATCATGCTGCGATGCTCCGTGATTGACAGACGACCTCGCGTGTCGGGCGTGGCGGGCGTGGCGGGCGTGGCGGGCGTGTCAGGCATGGCGGGCTGTCAGCGGTGTGCGTGCCGGTGCTCGTTGCGTGTGAGGTTAATGTCTCTCGTTCGCAGTGGGGATCGCTTCCGTGTTTTAAAGCTCGGGAGAGGTGTGATTTGGGCCTATAAATACGGAGCTCAGAGCTGGTTTGAGTCGCTCACACTCACACTCACACATTCGCGCACACACACACACACACACACACAGACACACACACACACACACACCTGCCGTCAGCCACGCACAGGAGCAGCGTGGCGCTATTCCCAGTCTTTAGAGCCGCTCATTCCCGCTACTCCGAGGCTGGGAATGTCGCTGGATTATCCGGCCTGCTGTGAACATCTCCCCCGCTCCTCTTCCTCAGGAGTAATTGACGTCCGGAGCAGCAGGGAATCTGGTTCTTCCCAGTTTAGAGTCTGTGTCACTTCAGCCCTGTTAAACTGGGGAACTTGATAGCTTGACACTGACTGTGCAGTATGACTATATTTATATTGCATTATATAGTTGGTGTTTACCTTTCTGATAGAGACGTGATGGAATGTATTCAGCTCGCCCTAAGCTCTCATAGCCATCCCAGTAATGAGGTCTGAATTGCCTGTTAGGAGTTGTACTCCTAGGCTGAATAGGAAGTCCTGTTTTACAGAGCAGGGCAGAGTTTTGAAACATTTGGTCACTTGCTAAAAGGATTCGAGCCATACAATACAATAAAGGAATCATCGCTTTTGGATCGTAAGATGCTGCAGCTGTGTCGTATGTTCATTTAGATAAGACAGTTAAATTGATTTAATGTGATGGAGTGTATTGGAATGAAGTTTGGTGAATTTGTCCTGAGAGTATGTTCTTTTGGAATGTTTTTTCAGTCGGTGTTCTGGAACTCCGCTGCTTCCAGTCACCAGCAGTGATTGTGACATCAGCATTGGAATGCTCACTTAAGAACATTCTAATCGCATATTGATGACCTCACACCTTGAGGAGTGGCTGTCCTTCTGACCGATATTTCGGTAGATCTGGCCTCTGGATCAACCTGGGCTGATTTTAATTGTTTCCCCCCTGCAGGTCATGTGACCACCTGGTCTCGGTGCTCGAAGAACGCGGGTACCTGCAGCACCTGGGTGCGTCAGGAGCACAAGAAGCCATCGGAGGTGAGCGTCCCACTGCTGGGTATTTCGGGGGTACCGGCCTGGTTTTGCCCTTTTTGGACCTATGTTCCTCTGTGAAGTGTCTTTGTGAACGATTTCTGTAAAACGCAAGGAAATTTGTCTTGACTTGATGCAGTGGGGTCTTCCAAGAATTCCAGCTCTCGTCTCTGTGCAAAGCGTGCGGTCTAAGAACCTTACGAGTGTCTGCGGTCCTGCTGAGTAATAAATACAGGAGTTGTTATTTAGCTGACACTTTTATCCAAAGCACCTTACAATTGATTAGACTAAGCAGGGGACAGTTTTCCAGATTGGTAATAATGCTGTTTGCGAAGATCTCTGGGGGCATTCATCAGCGGAAACTGCAGCTGCCAGTTTGAGAGATGACTGGTCTGATTTTGAATTCATTGAGTGGAGTCCCTACACACGTACGGGCAGAGTTCAGCGCTGTATTTATTCCCATCGCAGTACCGCTCTCATCCAGCGCGTCGTGCAGCGCCAAGTGGAGCGCGTAAATCTGGGTTAGGCGCTACAGTCACCCCGGAGGTGCGAAGTACAAACGGCTTTCCCTGTTTTAGGAACTTCGCATCCGCCCCGACGCCCCCGGGGCACGCGCCGTGTTCTCCTAAAAGGCTGTGATGTGTAGTTTCCCCGAGATCCATCGGTTTCCTCGTGCTAATTTCCGTTAGCCGTTAGCCGCGGCGAGGCGCGTTCATTAGCCCGGTTAATGGAGGGAGTCGATGCAGACGCTGACGGATGGTAATTGATCCACGTGCAGGAGACGGGGAATAAAAGCTATTAACTCGCAGACCGGTTAACTTCCCTTTTATTAGTTCAGCCTCGTTCCTAAACAGTGATGAGATGCCATGTGATGTAATGTAGCAGCCAGGCAGGAGATCTTTACTGTGGCTCTGAGTCTGTTCACACCTGGTCTCTACGGAGCTCTACTGAATCTGTTCACACCTGGTCTCTAGAGAGCTCTACTGAGTCTGTTCACACCTGGTCTCTAGAGCTCTACTGAGTCTGTTCACACCTGGTCTCTAGAGCGCTACTGAGTCTGTTCACACCTGGTCTCTAGAGAGCTCTACTGAGTCTGTTCACACCTGGTCTCTAGAGCTCTACTGAGTATGTTCACACCTGGTCTCTAGAGAGCTCTACTGAGTCTGTTCACACCTGGTCTCTAGAGCTCTACTGAATCTGTTCACACCTGGTCTCTAGAGAGCTCTACTGAGTATGTTCACACCTGGTCTCTAGAGAGCTCTACTGAGTCTGTTCACACCTGGTCTCTAGAGCTCTACTGAATCTGTTCACACCTGGTCTCTAGAGCTCTACTGAGTCTGTTCACACCTGGTCTCTAGAGCGCTACTGAGTCTGTTCACACCTGGTCTCTAGAGAGCTCTACTGAGTCTGTTCACACCTGGTCTCTAGAGAGCTGAATAAAGAGAGACTGAAAACACACCTCAGACGGTGTACCTTAGTCCTCCCTCCTCATTTGCCCCCCACAATATACATTTTCTCTACCCAATTATAAAAAGAATCAATAAACATATCTGCACTCACTACGACTATTGGTTCTATTTTTAACTGCTCTATTTACGTTTATTTTCCATTTATGGATTTGATGGTTTCCACTTCTTGAGGATTGTTTGGTCAGGAGTTTCCGTCACGAATGTAATATCAGAATACTCCTCGCCTGCTTCTCTGCTCGCACAGAAATCTGAACAAACTTAAGTTATGAACGTGATCCATATGTGAGTCATAACTTGGCCAATCAGATAAGAGGCTATTATTGTTGGTCCCTGACTGTTGGCCAAGAACGCCACGCCACATGAACACCGATCCAAAATACCCGTGTTCCAAGCTCAGGTCCATTTTTCAGTTTCCAAGAAAAGTGTGAAAGTGGCTTCAGGAAGCGGCGTGACGTGCGATGGGCGTGTTGGGAACGTGGCCCTGCCGGAGCGTGCCAGAGGCGGGAACTCCGGCGCTCCGTGGGAAGGCCCCCGGCGATCCAGGCCGCCGGATTTCAGCGAGATGCCACCAACCGTTTAAAAAAAAAAAAAAAAAAAAAAAAGAACAATAACAGATGAAGAGATGCCTTCTGTGAAGAAGGAGAAGGAGTCGGTGGATCCAGACTCCAACATCTGTCCCCGCCCACCGGAGGGAACGCCGAACAGCTGTCGGAGCTGGATAATCCGGGCGGGAACATCTGCGTGGAGCCATGGCAACCAGCTGCAAACCGCTGCAAACCGCTGCAAACTGCTGGCCCGATACTCCGCTCCTGTCTGCACAGCTGCAAACAGTGAGGAGAGAAACTCCTCCGGAGTGTGTGTGTGTGTGTGTGTGTGTGTGTGTGTGTGTGTGTGAGGCACAGCACCCGTCAGGATCCCTCCCAGGCTGTAGTTTTACCCACACTCCTCTCCGTTTCTCCCTCTATCTGTAAGAAGAGACACACTGTTCCGTCATTATCTGCTCCCGGTGCACAGTCTCCTTGGCTAATTACTGCCGCAGAGAGTGTTTACCGCGCCTCTCTCCGATAAGCTGGAATAACGCTTTATCTGCCACTTAGCCATGCGTGCTAGGACACGGCAACAATGCCAGAACCGGGCTGCCCTAACGTGGAGCTGTGCGCTAACGTGGAGCTGCCCTAACGTGGAGCTGTGCCCTAACGTGGAGCTGTGCCCTAACGTGGAGCTGAGCCCTAACGTGGAGCTGAGCCCTAACGTGGAGCTGAGCCCTAACGTGGAGCTGAGCCCTAACGTGGAGCTGAGCCCTAACGTGGAGCTGAGCCCTAACGTGGAGCTGAGCCCTAACGTGGAGCTGAGCCCTAACGTGGAGCTGAGCCCTAACGTGGAGCTGAGCCCTAACCCGGAGGTTAAACCCGCGGCACCTCCGCACGCTGACACACTGAGGAGTCAGTACCTTCAATAATAATGGAAGATCGTTTTGGGTTTTCTGCAGGTTTGATGTTGGCTTTCTCCCACAGCGGTGCTGTTCACGGGTAGAGTAGTGCTCTCATTTAGAGGCACTACCGTCCTGTGCGTTTAGTGCCCAGTGCTGAATGGGGAGGTTGAGTTTGTTCCGGAGACTTCTGTGCTGGAGGGAAAACCTCACTCAGTGTAGCCCATCTTTGGTTTGGTGTTGTGTAGCGATTGGTGATATCTGTCTGGAATGAACCAATCAGGGCTGTGCATCTCCTGACTGGCGTCTGAGATCTCACACTCTCTCATTGTGCCTGAGATTTGACATCGGAGGTAGCAGCCTTGCCGAACTGACGCTGGAAGATATATTATTGAGGTTTGATGCTTGTGAATGAAATAACCTTTCAATAAAAAAACGTAAAAAAATAAATAAAAAAAAAGGTTTGTATGGACTTTTCAAATCTCTTTTTGTTGCTTTTTTTATGATGAAAATGTAATGATTTCTTTGAGAAGAACATGAATTTCCCCCATTCAGAGATGTAATTGGCGTGCTGGAAGGGCGCAGAATGGCGGGGGAAATTGCTTCCATTGGAGTCTGAAAGGGCGGATTTCAAAAGGGCAAAACGATGGGAGGCAAACGCGCGTACGAGCGGAGTGGAGGATCATGGGAAGGGAAGAGCTGCTGGTTTTGTCTCGTTTGGGAAGCTGCTGAAGGAGCTCTCCCCCGGCTGTGTGGTTCCGACACTGCCCAGTTCAGGGGGCGGTTTGTGAGGAGTAACTCCTCTCTCCTCCACCCCTCCTCTCTGCTCCACCCCTCCTCTCCTCTCCTCTCTGCTCCACCCCTCCTCTCCTCTCCTCTCTGCTCCACACCTCCTCTCCTCTCTGCTCCACCCCTCCTCTCCTCTCCTCTCTGCTCCACCCCTCCTCTCCTCTCCTCTCTGCTCCACACCTCCTCTCCTCTCTGCTCCACACCTCCTCTCCTCTCTGCTCCATACCTCCTCTCCTCTCTGCTCCACCCCTCCTCTCCTCTCCTCTCTGCTCCACCCCTCCTCTCCTCTCCTCTCTGCTCCACCCCTCCTCTCCTCTCCGCTCCACACCTCCTCTCCTCTCTGCTCCACCCCTCCTCTCCACACCTCCTCTCCTCTCCTCTCTGCTCCACACCTCCTCTCTGCTCCACACCTCCTCTCTGCTCCACACCTCCTCTCCACACCTCTCCTCTCCTCTCTGCTCCACCCCTCCTCTGCTCCACACCTCCTCTCTGCTCCACACCTCCTCTCCACACCTCCTCTCCTCTCCTCTCTGCTCCACCCCTCCTCTCTGCTCCACACCTCCTCTCCACACCTCCTCTCCTCTCCTCTCTGCTCCACACCTCCTCTCCTCTCCTCTGTCTCAGGGTGGTTGTGGTCAGGTGACTCTGTGCAGGGCGGTTGTGGTCAGGTGACTGCAGGGTGGTTGTGGTCAGGTGACTGTGCAGGGAGGTCTCAGGGTGGTTGTGGTCAGGTGACTCTGTGCAGGGTGGTTGTGGTCAGGTGACTGCAGGGTGGTTGTGATCAGGTGACTCTGTGCAGGGCGGTTGTGGTCAGGTGACTGCAGGGCGGTCTCAGGGTGGTTGTGGTCGGGTGACTGCAGGGCGGTCTCAGGGTGGTTGTGGTCGGGTGACTGTGCAGGGCGGTTGTGGTCAGGTGACTGCAGGGCGGTCTCAGGGTGGTTGTGGTCAGGTGACTGCAGGGAGGTCTCAGGGCGGTTGTGGTCAGGTGACTGTGCAGGGCGGTCTCAGGGTGGTTGTGGTCAGGTGACTGGGCAGGGCGGTTGTGGTCAGGTGACTGCAGGGAGGTCTCAGGGCGGTTGTGGTCAGGTGACTGTGCAGGGTGCTTGTGGTCAGGTGACTCAGGAGGTGTTGAGTTGAGTCACTGGATTGTCATCCTGCTGTCGTCAATGCCCTGCGGTCCGTCACCACGGCGACGTGAGGCTCTGGCAGTGTGGACAGAAACTGTTAGGAGGTTTATGAGTGAGAGTGAGAGTGAGAGTGAGAGTGAGAGTGAGAGTGAGAGTGAGAGTGAGAGTGAGAGTGAGAGTGAGAGTGAGAGTGAGAGTGAGAGGGAGACGGGGAAAGAGAGAGAGGGAGAGGGAGAGGGGGAAAGAGGGAGGGGCGAGAGAGACTGTAAAAGCAGGCACCTTGTAACTCTATGTCTCTGACATTAATTAGCTGTGCTTCAGTTGTATAAACATGCGGCAGTAAAAATGAATAACAGACAGGACAGCCCAGCAGTGTGAGTGTGGAGTGAAGCCCTGTGCTCTGGCCTTACACACACACACACACACACACACACACACACACACACACACACACACACACAGAATTGATAACCTTTTTTCATTAGCAGCCACAACACACCACATGCTCACACACTGCACACACACACACACACTGGATGTGTCTGAGAGACTGCTAATAAAAAGGTGTGTGTGATAGTGGATGTGTGTCTCAGAGAGACTGTGTGTGAGTGTGTGTGTGAGTGTGTGTGTGAGTGTGTGTGTGAGTGTGTGAGTGTGTGAGTGTGTGAGTGTGTGTGTGAGTGTGTGTGTGAGTGTGTGTGTGAGTGTGTGTGTGAGTGTGTGTGTGAGTGTGTGTGTGTGAGTGTGTGTGTGTGAGTGTGTGTGAGTGTGTGTGTGTGAGTGTGAGTGTGAGTGTGAGTGTGAGTGTGAGTGTGAGTGTGAGTGTGAGTGTGAGTGTGAGTGTGAGTGTGAGTGTGAGTGTGAGTGTGAGTGTGAGTGTGAGTGAGTGTGTGTGAGTGTGTGTGAGTGTGTGTGAGTGTGTGTGAGTGTGTGTGAGTGTGTGTGAGAGTGTGTGAGAGTGTGTGAGAGTGTGTGAGAGTGTGTGAGAGTGTGTGAGAGTGTGTGAGAGTGTGTGAGAGTGTGTGAGAGTGTGTGAGAGTGTGTGAGAGAGTGTGAGTCTCACAGACGGGTGATGGAGGGTGTGTTGAAGCAGAAGCAGGAGACTCCGCCCGTCTCTCCCAGGGAAGTGTGCTGCTGCCGGGGTCCTTCAGTCCCCCTGTGGGCCCCCTGACCTGGGTCAGCCCCCCCCCCACCCCCCCCTCCCCCCCCCTGACCTGTCCCCTGACCTGGGACAGTCTCCCCTCCCCCCCCCCACCCGGCCAGCTTTTGGGCTAAACGACATGTTTCTATTTGCATGTCTGTGCGCCTTGCTTTCACCATGGTGACAGGAGATGAGGTGAAATGAGGCGTGTGTACGTTCGCCTTGTGGAATAGAAACTGATAATAATAAAATTGCATGTTTCTACAAAGCCTCATATCTGTGCTTGTGAGCTGGCTCAGGCTGGGACTGGTGCTCCAGTGAATGACTCTGTGCAATCCTGTGATCCAGATTATGATCATATTCCCTGTCAGGGGTCATCAAGGGTCAAACTCTGTCTGTTTTCGTCTCGTGTCATGTGACCCTCTGGCTACAGCTGATTGGCTGCAGGCTGACCGTGCCCTTTGACCCTCCAGCAGCAGCTGATTGGCTGGAGGCTGTAGGCTCGCCCCACCGTTTCCCCCCCTTGTGGCAGCTGATTGGCTGGAGGCTGTAGGCTCGCCCCACCGTTTCCCCCGCTGAGGCAGCTGATTGGCTGGAGGCTGTAGGCTCGCCCCACCGTTTCCCCCGCTGAGGCAGCTGATTGGCTGTTTCCCTGCTGTCCCAGGTGTTCCGGACGGACCTGATCACGGCCATGAAGCTGCCGGACTCGGCCCAGCTCGGGCCCGAGGAGTTCTACGTGCTGTCAGACCCCTGGAGGCAGGAGTGGGAGAAGGGTGTCCAAGTGCCCGCCAACGTGGAGGCCATCCCAGAGCCCACCGTCAGGTACGCTCACACTGACTATACACTCACACACTGACTATACACTCACACACTGACTATACACTCACACACACACACACACACACACTCACTATACACACACACACACTCACTATGCACACACACTCACTATACACACACACTCACTATACACACACACTCACTATACACACACACTCACTCACACACTGACTACACTCACACACACACTCACTATACACACACACACACTATACACACACACACACACTATACACACACACACACACACACCCACACCCACACTATACACACACACACACACACACACACACTCACTATACACACACACTCACTATACACACACACACACACACTCACTATACACACACACTCACTCACACACTGACTATACACTCACACACACACTGACTATACACACACACTCACTCACACACTGACTATACACTCACACACACACTCACTATACACACACACACACACACTGACTATACACACACACACACACACTCTCACACACACACTCTCACACACACACTCTCACACACACACTCTCACACACGCACTCTCACACACGCACTCTCACACACGCACTCTCACACACACACACACACACACACACACACACTCACTATACACTCACACTCACTCACTATACACACACACACACACACTCTCACACACACACTCTCACACACACACTCTCACACACACACTCTCACACACGCACTCTCACACACGCACTCTCACACACACACACACACACACACACACACACTCACTATACACTCACACTCACTCACTATACACACACACACACACACACACACACACTCCCGCCGTCTTCACGAGATGGCCGCTCTCGCCTGGCGGGAGAAGGCCCCGCCCCCCGTGCCCGCCGGTGTAATTAGGCGTTGCGTAACCGTCCCGTTCGGCCGCCCCGGGATGACTGATCGCCCCGCCACTCCAGCCCCCTCCCGGTGATCTATAGCGGGGAAAATAATTACACGTTTGAAATGATTAAAAAGGAGAAATATGGAGGAAAAAGCTTGACACAGCTGAATGTTCCACCACAGCTCATCTCTGGAGCCGCTCCCGGGCCAGGGGTCCACGGCTGAGGAGCAGAGATCACACACACACACACACACACACACACACACACACACACACACACACACACACACACACTGAACCGCTCAGAGATCACGCGCACACACACACTGAACCGCTGAGGAGCAGAGATCACGCACACACACACACAGAACCGCTGAGGAGCTCAGAGATCACACACAGACACGCTTCTGTGGCCTGTAGCCCAGGGGCTAAGGTCCTTGTGTCTATAACCTATAGCCTAGTGGGTAAGGTGCTTGTGTCTATAGCCTATAGCCTAGTGGGTAAGGTGCTTGTGTCTATAGCCTGCAGCCTAGTGGAGATAGTGCTTGTGTCTATAACCTATAGCCTAGTGGGTAAGGTGCTTGTGTCTATAGCCTATAGCCTAGTGGGTAAGGTGCTTGTGTCTATAGCCTGCAGCCTAGTGGAGATAGTGCTTGTGTCTATAGCCCATAGCCTAGTGGGTAAGGTGCTTGTGTCTGTAGCCTTTAGCCTAGTGGGTAAGGTGCTTGTGTCTGTAGCCTATAGCCGAGTGGAGATGGTGCTTGTGTCTATAGCCTATAGCCTAGTGGGTAAGGTGCTTGTGTCTGTAGCCTTTAGCCTAGTGGAGATGGTGCTTGTGTCTATAGCCTGCAGCCTAGTGGAGATAGTGCTTGTGTCTATAGCCCATAGCCTAGTGGGTAAGGTGCTTGTGTCTATAGCCTATAGCCTAGTGGGTAAGGTGCTTGTGTCTGTAGCCTATAGCCGAGTGGAGATGGTGCTTGTGTCTATAGCCTATAGCCTAGTGGGTAAGGTGCTTGTGTCTGTAGCCTTTAGCCTAGTGGAGATGGTGCTTGTGTCTGTAGCCTTTAGCCTAGTGGGTAAGGTGCTTGTGTCTACAGCCTAGTGGGTAAGGTGCTTGTGTCTGTAGCCTAGTGGACAAGGTGCTTGTGTTACCACTGCGTTGAAGGGAGAGTACAACATTTTTGGGGGAAAATGTGGCTTTTTTATGCTAACTGTGCTGAATGGCTATCGATGGCTGCCGAGGGATGCAGTGTCTCCAAGCATCGCTCACACAGGGGGTGTGGCTGGCCCTTATGCTCTGATGGGTGTCTGTGCGTGTCTGTGCGTGTCTGTGCGTGTCTGTGCGTGTCTGTGCGCGTGTGTGTGTTTTAGAGCACAACAAAGTGCTTGTTGCCATGGGAAGTGCAGAGTATCACTGTCTAATTAAAGGTTTCCATGGAAATGACAGTGTAGTGACGGTGTCTGTGGTGTTATGCTGCTGCCAGGTTCTGCTTCCTGAAGCGCAAGTAATTACTGCTCTACTTGCGTACGACACCTCTGTCACTGCGTAACGCATCGCAAACTCCTGTCTGCGGGTTTAACTCCAGTCCTGGAGGGCCACAGCGTCTGCAGGTTTAACTCCAGTCCTGGAGGGCCGCAGCGTCTGCAGGTTTAACTCCAGTCCTGGAGGGCCACAGTGTCTGCAGGTTTAACTCCAGTCCTGGAGGGCCACAGTGTCTGCAGGTTTAACTCCAGGCCTGGAGGGCCGCAGTGTCTGCAGGTTTAACTCCAGGCCTGGAGGGCCGCAGTGTCTGCAGGTTTAACTCCAGTCCTGGAGGGCCGCAGTGTCTGCAGGTTTAACTCCAGTCCTGGAGGGCCGCAGTGTCTGCAGGTTTAACTCCAGTCCTGGAGGGCCGCAGTGTTCACTGGATTTCATGAAAGGCGCTCATAAATCAAAAGTGCAGTCTACTTTCGAAATACATGGAGGAAAAAAAAAAAAAAGATGCTGGAATAATTAGAAAATAAATTGCTGATGTGGGTGTTTAGTGTATCCCACTGTCGGGATGAAGACTGGGCAGCGGAGGATTTTATGATCCTCGTAATCTCAGCGCTGCCGTTGGCACGGTGACTGGGGCGTCGCTGGCTCTCTCTCCCTGCGGTGCGGTTCAGTGTGACGCCTCTCCCCGGGGCCCTCAGCAGCCCGTGCCCTGCTCCGCCCCGGGCAGGCAGCTCAGTGCCCAGCGTCTCCCGTAGCCTGAGGGTACGCTCAGACTGCTGCCCAGATAGAAGTGAACAAAGCAGTCCAGCTCCGGCCAACCGGGGTGCTTTAACGCCCGCCTGCGACGAATGAGAAACGGCGAGGAACTCGTTGGCCTTTAAAGTCTCGTCTTTCAGAAACACAACAGTAACGTTTACCCCTTCCTCCCTGTGAAGCAGATACTCACAAGAAAAAAATTGCAAATACTCCCACTTCACTGTCATTACATGACAGTTATTTAGCTGATGCTTTTATCCAAAGCTATAAACAGAACATACTCTGCTGCACATGTGCAGTCCTGCTCGGCCGCGTTTCCTTGGGTTGCTGGGTCCCGCATGCACGCATGCACACACACACACACACACGGGTGTGTTTTCGGGGCGGGTGGACACGCTGCGTGCTCGAGGCCCTGTGGGGCTCCGTAGCGGGACGGCTCCGTCGCGGGACGGCTCTGTAGCGGGACGGCTCTGTAGCGGGACGGCTCTGTCGCGGGACGGCTCTGTAGCGGGACGGCTCTCGTGCCCGGCCTGGTCAGGCGTGTAGCAGCGGGCTGTCACCAGCACGCCGTGGCCCAGATTCTGTGTTTATTCTGGGCTCCGGAGGAGGCTGTGAGGAGCCTGCAGGTATGTGTGCACCTGCCACTCGGGCCCCTAGGGGCCCACGGTGCGTACTCACTCACACACTCTCTCACACACACACACACACACACACACACACACACGCGCACACACACACTCACACACACACACTCTCTCACACACACACTCTCTCACACACACACACACACACACACACCCCTGAGACTGTAAGTGTGTCCTTTTCTGTTTCACTCGCTCTACGATTGGCTAGAGCTGACACACCTTGTTTCTCTCTCTCTCTCTCTCGCTCTCTTCCCCCTCCCTCTGTTGTTTCTCAGTCTTTTTCTCCTCCCTCTTCTGTTCTACCTTTTTTTCCTTTCTATCTCTTTTCTCACTATACCTCTTACTCTATCTCTCCCTGTTTTCCTCCCTCCCTCTCTCTCTCTTCTGCATTGTGCTCAGAGCTGCTCATGATGACCTCATTCTTGGTCACCACCCCTCCTGTGTTTAGCGGGAGATGATGGATGGATGGATGGATGGATGGATGGAGAGAGGGAGTGAGAGTGCGCCTTCTATGTATGGAGGAGTACGCTTGCTCGCTCTGGGCCTAGCACCTGCATAGACCCGGGCAATACAGCAGACTCTGCCTGTAGCCTAGTGGCTAAGGTACATGACTGGGGCAGCCTGTAGCCTAGTGGCTAAGGTACATGACTGGGGCAGCCTGTAGCCTAGTGGCTAAGGTACATGATTGGGGCAGCCTGTAGCCTAGTGGCTAAGGTACATGACAGGGGCAGCCTGTAGTCTAGTGGCTAAGGTACGTGACTGAGGCAGCCTGTGGCCTAGTGGCACACACACACACACACACATACACACACACTCTCTCACACAGACGCTCACACTCAGTTTAAGTTTAAGGAGCGGTTAAGGAGCGGTTAAGGAGCAGTTTAAGGAGCGGTTAAGGAGCGGTTAAGGAGCAGTTTAAGGAGCGGTTAAGGAGCGGTTAAGGAGCAGTTTAAGGAGCGGTTAAGGAGCAGTTTAAGGAGCGGTTAAGGAGCGGTTAAGGAGCAGTTTAAGGAGCGGTTAAGGAGCGGTTAAGGAGCAGTTTAAGGAGCGGTTAAGGAGCGGTTAAGGAGCAGTTTAAGGAGCGGTTAAGGAGCAGTTTAAGGAGCGGTTAAGGAGCAGTTTAAGGAGCGGTTAAGGAGCAGTTTAAGGAGCGGTTAAGGAGCAGTTTAAGGAGCGGGGCTTACTGCCGATCGCTGGGCCTTCCATCCCCAAACGCTCCCGCGTCAGCCCCGCTCAGTCTGCGGAAGGACGGAGAGACCGGGCCTGTTTTCCGGCCCGTTAGGATTAATATCGCATCGGCGTGGTACCCAGCGCGAATACCCTGTGGAAAATCTTTATTCCATCCTGAATTTACATCCACTCATGGTGAGTGTTCCTAACCCGTCCGCCCCGCTGACGGCACGGAGAGCCTCTCTCCGGCCTGTTTTTCCCGTGCCATTCCGATGCCATTCCCGGCGGCGTTCCCGGGAATGATTAATTGGCTGCCGCCTCGTCCCTTTTCTCCCTGTCAGCCGGGCTGCACAATGACATCATAAAGTTTCCCGCTCCGCCCGTGCGCCTTGTCGCCGGGGCGATAAATCAGACGGGGACAGATGATTGGTTGGCGGAGCCGGAATGCTGCCCGTTGTTTACGGCTTCCTGGAAGTGCCCGCTGTCTGAGAGCGGAGCTGCGGCGGGGCTTTCCGTGTGGGAACGCTGCCTTCCTGACGTTCCCCCGCCGCCGGGATTGACGGGAATGACGTTGCTGGGGGCTGATCGGAAAGCCGGAACGCCGCCCTGAGTTTTCCCCCCGCGCTCCGCACTCGCACGGATGCGAGAAGCGGAGCGCCGTTTCACCAGGCTGCTCGTCTTCACAACGGCGCGGCAGAGCCGAATATCCGAGTGAATTTCCTGTTGGGTTACTCGCCCTACAGGCATGGAATGTTGAAACCATTGGTGTGGTTTTTGGTGAATTCTCTCTCTCTCTCTCATTCTCTCTCTCTCTCTCTCTCATTCTTACTCGGTCTCTCTCTCGCTTGCGTAACCTCGCTTGCGTAACCTGGAGTATGTTTTCACAGTGTGGTTAGCAGACTGGGGCTTTGTCCCAGAAGTCTGTGTTCCTGAGTGTGCGGCTCACGCACACTCCACTTCATCGCCGCGGCGACGTGCGGGGGGGGGGCGTGCGGCTGTGACAGGCGGGGACGCTTGTTCTCTGACGCCTGTATGGCAACCGTCGCTATCCTGTCATCCGTCGAGAGAGCTTCTCAAACTCCCACACACGTACCGACACTTACGCACACACACACACACCAACACTTACGCACACATTCCGCACACATGCACACACGCATACCAACAGTTACGCATGCACGCACGCACACACACACACACACACATACCAACACTTACGCACACATTCCGCACACATGCACACACGCATACCAACAGTTACGCACACACGCGCACACACACACCTATACCGACACTTATGCACACACACTTACTCTTATGAATTTACACACACACACACACACACACACACACACACACACACACACACACGCAGGTGCACACGTGCACTCAAGCTTACTCTTGCAGAAGCACTGACTTGCACACACTATTGAATACATGCCCATGCACACTCACACACACTCACACTAACACACACTCTCACACACACACTCGCACACTCACACACACTCACACTCACTCACACTCACACTCACACACACTCACACTCACACACACTCACACTAACACACACTCTCACACACGCACTCGCACACCCACACCCACACCCACACGCACACGCACACACACACACACACACTTATGCACACACACACACACACTCTCACACACACACTCGCACACTCTCACACACACACACACACACACACACACACACACACTCACACACACACACTCACACTCACCCACACCCACACCCGCACACACACACACACACACACACACACCCTCACACACTCTCTCAGACTGAGCAGCCCCTCTCCTGCGTGTCTGCTCTGTGTTTGGCCTGTTTGTTTTGTCACAGTGATTAAACAGTGAATGCAAGAGGCCGAGTTTCAGCCCGTCACAGTGAGCAGGGCTCTTACAGGCAGAACACAGAGAAGCCTGGTATTACATAACCATTTATGTAAAGCGCCGTGTGTGTGTGTGTGCGCGTGTGTGTGTGCGCGTGTGCGCGTGTGCGCGTGTGCGCGTGTGCGTGTGTGCGTGTGTGCGTGTGTGCGTGTGTGCGTGTGTGCGTGTGTGCGTGTGTGCGTGTGTGCGTGTGCGCGCGCGCAGTGGAGGGGCTTGGCACTCAGAGCCTTCTGCGTGAGAGGGGAAAATGGTCACACACACACACACACACACACACACACACACAGTAATGCAGATGGCAGGGCTTGTAGCAGTGTCTCCTTCACGCTGTCAAAGAGTCTCGACACAGCATGCTGTGTGTCTGCTGGGGGTGTGTGTGCTGGGGGGTGTGTGTGTGTGTGCGTGCGTGCTGGGGGTGTGTGCGTGCGTGCGGGGTGTGTGTGTGTGTGTGTGTGTGTGTGTGTGTGTGTGTGTGTGAGGGGGGGGTGCGTGTGCGTGTGTGAGGGGGGGCGGGCACAGAGCTCAGGCCTAAATCGCTGTCCTGGCCAGGTGCCAAACCCCCCCATCATGACTGACTCAGTGGAAAAATGTGAATGAAATCAGCTCGACTCCACCCTCACCCCCCCACCCCCTTTCCTCCTTTCCCAGCGGGTGTATCGCATATATATTTATTTTATTTTATTTTTGTGCGTGCGACTGTGCATGTTTGGGAAGCGGGGGGGGGGGGGGGGTTGATTTTGGGGAGGGGGAGGTCGGGGGGATGTTTGGCTGCTGCCAATAGAGGGGGAGAGAGAGAGTGTGTGTGTGTGTGTGACATCAGTAAGGGCTGGGGTGTGTGCGTGAGAGAGAGTGAGAGAGAGTGAGAGAGAGTGTGTGTGAGAGAAACGTTAGTAAAACAGGGCTGTGTGTGTGTGTGTGTGTGTGTGTGTGTGAGGGAGTGTGTGTGTAAAGTTAGTAAAACAGGGCTTGTGTGTGTGTGTGTGTGTGTCTGGTCAGAGTGTGTGAGGGAGTGTGTGTGTGTAACGTTAGTAAAACAGGGCTTGTGTGTGTGTGAGAGAGAGAGAGTGTGTGTGTAACGTTAGTAAAACAGGGCTTGTGTGTGTGTGTGTGTGTGTGTGTGTGTGTGTGTGTGTAACGTTAGTAAGACAGGGCTGGGGTGTGTGTGTGTGTGTGTCTGTGTGTAACGTTAGTAAGACAGGGCTGGGGTGTGTGTGTGTGCGTGTGTGTGTGTGTCTGTGTGTAACGTTAGTAAGACAGGGCTGGGATGTGGCTGTTAACAAGGCGAGGACATATCCATGACAACGCGGCTGGCGTTCCAGGGCGGACCGCACTGGCATCCGAGAGGAAGGAACCACAAAATGGCAGCAGTGTTTCGCTCGCCCGCGCGCCCAGAGAGAGAGAGAGAGAGGCTCAGGACCGGCGTTAACCCTCTGCCTCCTGCCGGACGCTGGAGACACGGTTTACCTGGGCGTGCGCACGTCTCCCTGCCGTTCCCAGATCCACGGCTCGCTCATATTTAATCAGGCAAAACAGCAAACAAACAAACAAACAAACAGACAGACAGACACCTTAAAGGCACAGCTCCACGCTGGGGGAGATGATGTCATACAAGTGCGAGCGCTGGAGAGAGGGTATTTTTGGAAGCGTTCAGCGACGGCTTCAGCAGAGCTGTCTGCGAGGGAACCGCTGTGTGTCTGTGTCTGTGTCTGTGTCTGTGTCTGTGTCTGTGTCTGTGTGTGTGTGTCTGTCTGTGTGTGTCTGTCTGTGTGTGTCTGTCTGTGTGTGTCTGTCTGTGTGTGTCTGTCTGTGTGTGTGTGTCTGTGTGTGTGTGTCTGTGTGTGTGTCTGTGTGTGTGTCTGTGTGTCTGTGTCTGTCTGTGTCTGTGTGTGTGTGTGTGTGTGTGTGTGTGTGTGTGTCTCTGTTCATACTGTGTCTGTGTGTGTGAGTGTGTTCACACTCTGTGTGTGTGTGTGTGTGTGTGTGTGTGTGTGTGTGTGTGTGTGTGTGTTCACACTCTGTGTGTGTGTGTGTGTGTGTGTGTGTGTGTGTGTGTGTGTGTGTGTGTGTGTGTGTGCGCTCACACTGTGTGCGTGTGTGTTCACACTGAGTGTTATTGCAGGACTCTTATTTGCTGGTACAGCTTCAGTGATCATGTTACATTGCTGTATTTATTTCACTGCTCATACAGGGGACATGTCTGATCGCTTTTCATCACGGAGAACGTTATTCCTCTTTTCATATTCAGGCAGATTGTGGTGAACCTTTGGGATAATGGGTGCTTTATGACGTAGGATTACGGAGTTAGCTGGATAACTGGAACCCTCCGAAATCTGGAACATGGACTGAAGTAAAAACAGCTGTTCTGGGGTTTACTAATCAGTAATCCTGCTCTGTGGATTTTACTCAGTGCTGTTATCCAGCTAACTCAGTAATCCTGCTTTGTGGGTTTTACTCAGCGCAGTTATCCAGCTAACTCAGTAATCCTGCTTTGTGGGTTTTACTCAGTGCAGTTATCCAGCTAACTCAGTAATCCTGCTTTGTGGGTTTCACTAAGTGCAGTTATCCAGCTAACTCAGTAATCCTGCTTTGTGGGTTTTACTCAGTGCAGTTATCCAGCTAACTCAGTAATCCTGCTTTGTGGGTTTCACTAAGTGCAGTTATTGGGGTAACTCAGTAATCCTGCTTTGTGGGTTTCACTAAGTGCAGTTATTGGGGTAACTCGGTAATCCTGCTTTGTGGGGTTTACTCAGTGCAGTTATTGGGGTAACTCAGTAATCCTGCTTTGTGGGTTTTACTCAGTGCAGTTATTGGGGTAACTCAGTAATCCTGCTTTGTGGGTTTTACTGAGTGCAGTTATCCAGCTAACTCAGTAATCCTGCTTTGTGGGTTTTACTCAGTGCAGTTATCCAGCTAACTCAGTAATCCTGCTTTGTGGGGTTTACTCTGCAGTTATTGGGGTAACTCGGTAATCCTGCTTTGTGGGGTTTACTCAGTGCAGTTATCCAGTTAATTCAGTAATCCTGCTTTGTGGGTTTTACTCAGTGCAGTTATCCAGCTAACCCAGTAATCCTGCTTTGTGGGTTTTACTCAGTGCAGTTATCCAGCTAACCCAGTAATCCTGCTTTGTGGGGTCTACTCAGTGCAGTTATCCAGCTAACTCAGTAATCCTGCTTTGTGGGGTTTACTCAGTGCAGTTATCCAGCTAACTCAGTAATCCTGCTTTGTGGGTTTTACTCAGTGCAGTTATCCAGCTAACTCAGTAATCCTGCTCTGTGGGTTTTACTCAGTGCAGTTATCCAGTTAATTCAGTAATCCTGCTTTGTGGGTTTTACTCAGTGCATTTATCCAGCTAACCCAGTAATCCTGCTTTGTGGGTTTTACTCAGTGCAGTTATCCAGCTAACACAGTAATCCTGCTTTGTGGGGTTTACTCAGTGCAGTTATCCAGCTAACTCCGTAATCCTGCTTTGTGGGGTTTACTCAGTGCAGTTATCCAGCTAACTCAGTAATCCTGCTTTGTGGGGTTTACTCAGTGCAGTTATCCAGCTAACCCAGTAATCCTGCTTTGTGGGGTTTACTCAGTGCAGTTATCCAGCTAACTCAGTAATCCTGCTTTGTGGGGTTTACTCAGCGCAGTTATCCAGCTAACTCAGTAATCCTGCTTTGTGGGGTTTACTCAGTGCAGTTATCCAGCTAACCCAGTAATCCTGCTTTGTGGGGTTTACTCAGTGCAGTTATCCAGCTAACCCAGTAATCCTGCTTTGTGGGGTTTACTCAGTGCAGTTATCCAGCTAACTCAGTAATCCTGCTTTGTGGGGTTTACTCAGTGCAGTTATCCAGCTAACTCAGTAATCCTGCTTTGTGGGGTTTACTCAGTGCAGTTATCCAGCTAACTCCGTAATCCTGCTTTGTGGGGTTTACTCAGTGCAGTTATCCAGCTAACTCAGTAATCCTGCTTTGTGGGGTTTACTCAGCGCAGTTATCCAGCTAACTCAGTAATCCTGCTTTGTGGGGTTTACTCAGTGCAGTTATCCAGCTAACCCAGTAATCCTGCTTTGTGGGGTTTACTCAGTGCAGTTATCCAGCTAACTCAGTAATCCTGCTTTGTGGGGTTTACTCAGTGCAGTTATCCAGCTAACTCAGTAATCCTGCTTTGTGGGTTTTACTCAGTGCAGTTATCCAGCTAACTCAGTAATCCTGCTTTGTGGGTTTCACTCAGTGCAGTTATCCAGCTAACTCAGTAATCCTGCTTTGTGGGTTTCACTCAGTGCAGTTATCCAGCTAACTCAGTAATCCTGCTCTGTGGATTTTACTCAGTGCAGTTATCCAGCTAACTCAGTAATCCTGCTTTGTGGGTTTCACTCAGTGCAGTTATCCAGCTAACTCAGTAATCCTGCTTTGTGGGTTTTACTCAGTGCAGTTATCCAGCTAACTCAGTAATCCTGCTCTGTGGGTTTTACTCAGTGCAGTTATCCAGCTAACCCAGTAATCCTGCTTTGTGGGGTTTACTCAGTGCAGTTATCCAGCTAACTCAGTAATCCTGCTTTGTGGGGTTTACTCAGTGCAGTTATCCAGCTAACTCAGTAATCCTGCTTTGTGGGTTTTACTCAGTGCAGTTATCCAGCTAACTCAGTAATCCTGCTTTGTGGGTTTCACTCAGTGCAGTTATCCAGCTAACTCAGTAATCCTGCTTTGTGGGTTTCACTCAGTGCAGTTATCCAGCTAACTCAGTAATCCTGCTCTGTGGATTTTACTCAGTGCAGTTATCCAGCTAACTCAGTAATCCTGCTTTGTGGGGTTTACTCAGTGCAGTTATCCAGCTAACTCAGTAATCCTGCTTTGTGGGTTTTACTCAGTGCAGTTATCCAGCTAACTCAGTAATCCTGCTCTGTGGGTTTTACTCAGTGCAGTTATCCAGTTAATTCAGTAATCCTGCTTTGTGGGTTTTACTCAGTGCATTTATCCAGCTAACCCAGTAATCCTGCTTTGTGGGTTTTACTCAGTGCAGTTATCCAGCTAACACAGTAATCCTGCTTTGTGGGGTTTACTCAGTGCAGTTATCCAGCTAACTCCGTAATCCTGCTTTGTGGGGTTTACTCAGTGCAGTTATCCAGCTAACTCAGTAATCCTGCTTTGTGGGGTTTACTCAGTGCAGTTATCCAGCTAACCCAGTAATCCTGCTTTGTGGGGTTTACTCAGTGCAGTTATCCAGCTAACTCAGTAATCCTGCTTTGTGGGGTTTACTCAGTGCAGTTATCCAGCTAACTCAGTAATCCTGCTTTGTGGGGTTTACTCAGTGCAGTTATCCAGCTAACTCCGTAATCCTGCTTTGTGGGGTTTACTCAGTGCAGTTATCCAGCTAACTCAGTAATCCTGCTTTGTGGGGTTTACTCAGCGCAGTTATCCAGCTAACTCAGTAATCCTGCTTTGTGGGGTTTACTCAGTGCAGTTATCCAGCTAACCCAGTAATCCTGCTTTGTGGGGTTTACTCAGTGCAGTTATCCAGCTAACCCAGTAATCCTGCTTTGTGGGGTTTACTCAGTGCAGTTATCCAGCTAACTCAGTAATCCTGCTTTGTGGGGTTTACTCAGTGCAGTTATCCAGCTAACTCAGTAATCCTGCTTTGTGGGGTTTACTCAGTGCAGTTATCCAGCTAACTCCGTAATCCTGCTTTGTGGGGTTTACTCAGTGCAGTTATCCAGCTAACTCAGTAATCCTGCTTTGTGGGGTTTACTCAGCGCAGTTATCCAGCTAACTCAGTAATCCTGCTTTGTGGGGTTTACTCAGTGCAGTTATCCAGCTAACCCAGTAATCCTGCTTTGTGGGGTTTACTCAGTGCAGTTATCCAGCTAACTCAGTAATCCTGCTTTGTGGGGTTTACTCAGTGCAGTTATCCAGCTAACTCAGTAATCCTGCTTTGTGGGTTTTACTCAGTGCAGTTATCCAGCTAACTCAGTAATCCTGCTTTGTGGGTTTCACTCAGTGCAGTTATCCAGCTAACTCAGTAATCCTGCTTTGTGGGTTTCACTCAGTGCAGTTATCCAGCTAACTCAGTAATCCTGCTCTGTGGATTTTACTCAGTGCAGTTATCCAGCTAACTCAGTAATCCTGCTTTGTGGGTTTCACTCAGTGCAGTTATCCAGTAATCCTGGAATTTGGTGGTACTACAGTGATACGGCATTGCGTAATGGAAGTTGTAGCTCAGAGTTTGCAGGTTTGATTCCCAGCTGCTGTGCCCTTGAGCTAAAGCCACTTCACCTGAAAATGATTCGCCTGGATTGTGAAAACTCACGGGCTGTTTAAGCATGTGATGAGGTGTGTTTATGTGTGTGTGTGTGAGACCCAGAAGCCCTGAGGTTCTCCCTGGGGGGTCCCACCTGTCGCTCTCATTGTGAGGAGGGGACGGGGTGTGTTATCCTGTGGAAGAGGGGGGCCTGCCCTTTTGTGCTGGGGAGGGAGCGTGTTTCTCTCTCTGGAGGTGGGGTGTGTTTGGCTCAGTCTCCAGAGACAGAGAGAGTGCTCTAGTTTTTCACAGGATCTGTGTGTGTGTGTGTGTGTGTGTGTGTGTGTGTGTGTGTGTGTCAGTGTCAGTGTCAGAGTAAAATGTGAAGTGTGTGAGTGTGAGAGTGAATTGTGGAGTGTGGAGCTGCTTCAGAGATTATGTGTCTCGGACGAGATGGATGGACAGAGGGAGGGAGAGGAGGATAAAGAAATGGAGAGGGAGGGAGAGAGGGAGGGAGGGAGTGGGCGGGCAGGGAGATGAGTGATGGAGAGAACACCAGCCTCCGTAGGCTGATAATGCCCAGGGTGGAAAGAGAGAGTAGAGAGAGAGGGAGAGGAGTCCCGTCCGTCTCTCTCGGAAACGCTCCGTGTGTCAGAAAATAAAAAGTGGGTGGGTGGGAGAAAATGAACAGACAGAGGCTACAGAAGTGAGGGAATGGCTGGAGCCCAGCGAGACGTGTGGGCTGAGGGGTTCGGAGGCTTGAGTAGTGCTCCTGTGAGCGTTAGCGTTCGCATGAGCATTAGTGTTAACATTAGCATGAGCGTTAGCATTCGTGTTCTCATTAGCATGGCAGTTAGCGTTCGCGTTAGCGTTCGCGTTAGCATTCGCGTTAGCATTAGTGTTCGTACAAGCATTAGCATTTGCGTTCGCATTAGCACGCGCCAGCGCTGCGCCAGCGTCATCCATTGCACGCGGTCAGTCGCAGCAGTCCTCCGCCGCTGGACGGCAAACTGAGCTTCCAGCGCGGCAGGCCTGCATGTGGAACTGATGATGGTGCGGTTGCCTCGCGCGCTGTCCGACAGGGGGAACGCAGTCAGACCGCGCGGCTGCGGTCCAGGCAGACGCGGCGTTCGAGGATGTAGAGCAGATGTAATGGACAGTGATCTGATGAACTGGATCTGTTTCCCAGCCTCTCTCCAGC
>NC_083766.1:3425143-3437643 GCF_963514075.1 Conger conger | reverse complement strand
CATCACACCTGCATCACACACCTGCATCACTGCTGCCACATCGACATCAACACAGCCCTCAATTTGCCATTAACTAACCGCTAAAATCCTGAAGGAATCTTTGTGCTTTACAATAGTAGGCAGGGTTATGACTTTTGAGGTTGAGATTCTTGTGACAGTATGTTATGGTTATCTTGGTTATGGTTATTTCCACCTCCTGTCTAGAGGGTGTGACATGATTTTAATTTAATGTGTCTGTGTCTGTGAATGCAGGGTGCTTCCCGAAGTCGGCCGGATCTCCTTCTACGCCTCGTCCCAGACCCGGGCGTTCGCCGACCTGGGACAGGGGGAGACGCGCCCCCCCGCCGAACCCCTCTGCCAGTACGACCTGGACGACCTGGACGTGTCCTGGCTGGAGCTGGTCAACGCCGAGTTCAGAGAACTGGGTAAGAGTCAGTGTGGGGGTTAGGGGACTGGGTAAGAGTCACTGTGGGGGTTAGGGGACCGGGTAAGAGTCAGTGTGGGGGTTAGGGGACTGGGTACAGATCAGTGTGGGGTTAGGGGACTGGGTACAGATCAGTGTGGGGCTTAGGTAACTGCTCTTTCACACCCCCTTCCAGTGTTTGCTTTGGTACAGTCCACTCAGTAGGGCCGCTCTGTGGGCAACCGCATGTTCCATTGATAGGTGTGTATAGGGGTGTTCCTCTGTCCTCTGTGTCCACGGCAGAATTACTCCCAGTCTTCAGCTCTGGGTCTCTGCCAAGCCTTCTTTCTTGGATGATTGACAGCTACTGACCCCGCCTATTGGCCCAGTTAATCTGCAGTTTGATCCTAAACTCAGAGATAAGGAGGATAATAGAATTTTCTTGTCGGCTAGACCCCGGTGTATTTGCTCTGCTTTTAAAAAGATTACGACGGGGCCTTTTTCAGATGTGTACTTATGATTGTTAATTTGAAATGGAAAAATAAATTATCTTAATTTACTTTACGTAGCCGTGTATGATCCTGCACCGGAGCAAAGAGAGACGAAGAGATTTCCTCCTCTTCCTCTTCTGGCCTCAATGACTTAATGAGCCCTAACATTTACACCATCTGCCATTTTCTCCACGCGCACAAATGCCAGCCAAAGACCGTTCTTCTGTCTCATGACTTATTTTTTGACTGTGATCTAATCCGAGTGAACCAGTGTTGGTGTCTACAGCTAATTAGCTCGTTTAGCCTGGGGAATCGGTGTAAACTAAACCTGCAGACACACACTGGCCCTTCAGGACCGTACTGCTCACCCCTGGGCTAAAGGATAGTAACACTTGTCATTTTTATTGTTATTATTATTATTTTATTAGCAGGATAATCCCTTAAGATGGGACAACTTGCTTTTCAGGGGGCTTGTAACGGTGATGGATTGTCATGGTGACTGATTGTCATGGCAACGGATTATCATGGCGACGGATTGTAATGGCGATGGATTGTCATGGCGACGGATTGTAACGGTGATGGATTGTCATGGCGACGGATTGTCATGCTGATGGATTGTAATGCTGATGGATTGTAATGCTGATGGATTGTAATGGTGATGGATTGTCATGTTGATGGATTGTAATGTTGATGGATTGTAATGGTGATGGATTGTAATGGTGATGGAATGTAACGGTAATGGATGGTAATGGTGATGGATTGTCATGGCGATGGATTGTAATGGCGATGGGTTGTAATGGCGATGGGTTGTAATGGCGATGGGTTGTAATGGCGATGGGTTGTAATGGCGACGGATTGTCATGGCGACGGATTGTAATGGTTATGGATTGTCATGGCGATGGATTGTCATGGCGACGGATTGTAAGGGTTATGGATTGTAATGGTGATGGATTATAATGGTGATGGATTGTCATGGCGACGGATTGTCATGGCGACGGATTGTAATGGCGATGGATTGTAATGGTGATGGATTGTCATGGCGACGGATTGTAATGGCGATGGATTGTAATGGTGATGGATTGTAATGGTGATGGATTGTAATGGTGACGGATTGTAATGGCGATGGATTGTAATGGTTATGGGTTGTAATGTTGATGGGTTGTAATGTTGATGGGTTGTAATGTTGATGGGTTGTAATGTTGATGGGTTGTAATGGTGATGGGTTGTAATGTTGATGGGTTGTAATGTTGATGGGTTGTAATGGTGATGGGTTGTAATGTTGATGGGTTGTAATGTTGATGGGTTGTAATGGCGATGGATTGTAATGGCGATGGGTTGTAATGGCGATGGATTGTAATGGCGATGGGTTGTAATGGCGATAGATTGTAATGGTTATGGATTGTAATGTTGATGGGTTGTAATGGCGATGGATTGTAATGGCGACGGATTGTAATGGTGATGGATTGTAATGGCGATGGATTGTAATGGCGCAGTCTGGCGTCGGTGGCTGACGGGGCTGTTTGCTGTGAAAACAGGGCGTCTCTGCCTGCTCTCGCTGTCATGGGGACGGTGCGGAGACTGTAAACGCTCCGTGTGTAACAGCAGGGCTGCGGATCAGAGGCCAATAATCCAACACAAAGCCGGTCGATCAGCCTTTGTGCTCCCGTCTCGGGGACGTTGAGCGTTTGAGGAAACTCAGTCGTCGGCTGCAGGAGATGCTCCCTCGATCGGCTCAGACCGACGCTGCCCTGCGTCAGCTCGTCAGCCGGGTATGGACACGAGCTGAGCTCTGGTTCCCTCCATCGCATCAACCGCGTTCAACAACCTGTGACCTCTGACCTTTGGGCCAGCAGCCTTCATCCTGTGACGTTTGGCCAGTCGAGCAGTGTGGGCTGTGGGCGGTACTCTAAAGCTCCCCCCTTAACTGGCCCCCCTGTCCCCCTGCTGCACTGGGGTAGGCACGCAGGGAAGTGGTCCTCCTCTCAGTCTGGAATCGGATCCTGGCACATAGTTTCCACATTGTTCGTCCAAATAGTTGGGCCATCGTTTGCCCCGCAGTCAACTGTAGTTAGCGTATAGTTGGCCATTGTCCATCATAATTAGCGTATAGTTGGCCATTGTCCATCATAGTTGGCTGTGGTCGGTCATGGTCCATCCATATCTGGCACATATTTGGCTGTAGTTGGCCCATAGTGTCTGTGCACAGCCCATAGTTATCAGCTGCAGTGTCATCCAGAGACTTCAGTCAGCAGGGGGGTTCAGTGGAAGTGCCTCATGCTAAACTGACGGCTAAATCCTCATTGGAGGATGTGGTGGAAGTGATGCTGGATGCATCTGGAGGCTCCAGGGTTGGAGGAGAGTAACGGGTGTGCCTGCCTGAGTTTGTTTCCTCTCGCTGGGCGATGCAGGTTGGAGGAGGGTAACGGAGTGTACCTGCCTGAGTTTGTTTCGTCTCGCTGGGCGATGCAGGTTGGAGGAGGGTAACGGAGTGTACCTGCCTGAGTTTGTTTCGTCTCGCTGGGCGATGCAGGTTGGAGGAGGGTAACGGAGTGTACCTGCCTGAGTTTGGTTCCTCTCGCTGGGCGATGCAGGTTGGAGGAGGGTAACGGAGAGCGCTGTACCAGCCTGTGTGTGGTTCCTCTCGCTGGGCGATGCAGGTTGGAGGGGAGTAACAGAGTGTGCCTGCCTGAGTTTGGTTCCTCTTGCTGGGCGATGCTGGTTGGAGGAGGGTAACAGAGTGTGCCTGCCTGAGTTTGGTTCCTCTCGCTGGGCGATGCAGGTTGGGCCTCTCACTCATCCTGCCCTTATCCGATCAAAGAGTTCAGCCTCTGAGTTTCTGAAAACGGTTGCCCTCGATGGAAACGCCTCCAGCTATTTTGCATAATTGATGCGCTTGTCCACCTTTACGGGTTAAGTTGTTTTGTTTTGTTTTTGCATGCCCAACTGTTGGTCTGAGCTTTACAGAGGAACTCTGGGTCCTGTTTAGCTGGAGGGTGCAAACTGCCAAAACCCGCCTCGGGGGCAATCTCTCCAAGCTGGCCTGGGTTCACATAGCATTTGTTTTGGATTCAAATACTTTTCTGTGCTCTACTGATCATGCCTGCTGCACTTGAGGAACAGACAGGTGGGATTTTTTTTTTTTTTACACTTTTGGGATCATTTGTTGCATACACCCGGCAAGTTGTCGAGGACCCGGCCCTAGGCCCCCCTGATGAGAGGTTGACAGGGATGGGTTAGGCAGGAATGCATTGTTAACCCCTCGCACACGCCATTGAGGTGGTAGCAAAGTGTAGTCAAATGCTGAAAACGATTTGAATCCCATTCCTGCAGAACAGTCGATCTCCAGGAACAGGGTTGGTGAGCGTCGGTCTACGTCCTGTTTTTAACGCCCCCCTCCCCCCTCTCCCCCCCCCCCCCCCCCCCCCCCAGCGCTTCCGGAGCTGGACGAGCTCACCATGGAGCGCGTCCTGATGGAGCTGGAGAAGCGTTGCCACGACAACATGCAGCTGGCCATCGAGACGGAGGAGGGGCTGGGCATCGAGTACGACGAAGACGTGGTGTGTGACGTGTGCCGCTCGCCGGAGGGCGAGGACGGCAACGAGATGGTCTTCTGCGACAAGTGCAACGTCTGCGTCCACCAGGTGCGTCTTCTGCCCAACGCCACTTACAGTTGATTAGACTAAGCGGGGACAACCCCCCCCTGGAGCAATGTTTGTGGGGTTAAGGGCTTAAGCGCCCAACAGCTGCACTGATCTTATCGTGGCGACAGCGGGGCATGAACCACCAACCTTCTGGCTCCCAGTCATGTACCTTAGCCACTAGGCTACAGGCTGCCTCAGTCATGTACCTTAGCCACTAGGATACAGGCTGCCCCAGTCATGTGCCTTAGCCACTAAGCTACAGGCTGCCCCAGTCATGTACCTTAGCCACTAGGATACAGGCTGCCCCAGTCATGTGCCTTAGCCACTAGGATACAGGCTGCCCCAGTCATGTACCTTAGCCACTAGGCTACAGGCTGCACCAGTCATGTACCTTAGCCACTAGGCTACAGGCTGCCCCAGTCATGTACCTTAGCCACTAGGATACAGGCTGCCCCAGTCATGTACCTTAGCCACTAGGATACAGGCTGCCCCAGTCATGTACCTTAGCCACTAGGATACAGGCTGCCCCAGTCATGTACCTTAGCCACTAGGATACAGGCTGCCCCAGTCATGTGCCTTAGCCACTAGGATACAGGCTGCCCCAGTCATGTACCTTAGCCACTAGGCTACAGGCTGCCCCAGTCATGTACCTTAGCCACTAGGCTACAGGCTGCCCCAGTCATGTACCTTAGCCACTGGGCTACAGGCTGCCCCAGTCATGTACCTTAGCCACTTGGCTACAGGCTGCCCCAGTCATGTACCGTAGCCACTAGGCTACAGGCTGCCCCAGTCATGTACCTTAGCCACTAGGCCACAGGCTGCCCCAGTCATGTACCTTAGCCACTAGGCTACAGGCTGCCCCAGTCATGTACCTTAGCCACTAGGCTACAGGATGCCCCAGTCATGTACCTTAGCCACTAGGCTACAGGCTGCCCCAGTCATGTACCTTAGCCACTATGCTACAGGCTGCCCCAGTCATGTACCTTAGCCACTACGCTACAGGCTGCCCCAGTCATGTACCTTAGCCACTAGGCTACAGGCTGCCCCAGTCATGTACCTTAGCCACTAGGCTACAGGATGCCCCACTCATGTACCTTAGCCACTATGCTACAGGCTGCCCCAGTCATTTACCTTAGCCACTAGGCTACAGGCTGCCCCAGTCATGTACCTTAGCCACTAGGCTACAGACTGCCCCAGTCATGTACCTTAGCCACTAGGCTACAGACTGCCCCAGTCATATACCTTAGCCACTAGGCTACAGGCTGCCCCAGTCATGTACCTTAGCCACTATGCTACAGGCTGCCCCAGTCATGTACCTTAGCCACTACGCTACACTATAGGCTTACAGCTCGTGGGCTGCCGTTTTTCCCTTAGTGATTATGTCAGCAGTGCTCAGCTTTTTAAAAAAGCTGATTTTCTTGGGCTATTGACTGTTATAAATGCCAAGGAAACCGCGCCCCAGAAATAGAAGCACTAACCGCTAACATCGAGCTAACGTCAAGCTAACGCTCCCCAGCCTCAGGCTTTATTGGGTGAAACGGCGCTAATTGGCTCGACAAATCCCTGGGTGGTTACAGGGCTGTGTGTGGAAGAACGTTGTAGCGGGGGTGCGTAAACATTCTCTCTCTTTCTGTGTACCTTCTCCCTCTCTCTCTCTCCCTCCCTCTCTCTGTACCTTCTCCCTCTCTACTTTGTCTGTATTTTTCTCCCTCTGCCTTTTACCCTCATCTCTCCCTCTCTCCCTTTTTCTCTCCATCTCTCTCCCCCTCTCCCCCCTCCATCTTTCTCCCCCTCTCCCCCCTCCATCTTTCTCCTTCTCTATCCCCCCTTTCCCCCCTCTCTCTCCCTCTCCCTCCCTCTCCCTCCCTCTCTCTCCCCCCTCTCCCCCCTTCTCCCCTTCTCTCTCTCCCCTTCTCTCTCTCCCCCTTTCCCCCCTCCCTCTCCCTCTCCCTCCCTCTCCCTCTCCCCCCTCTCTCTCCCCCTCTCCCCCCTCCCTCTCCCTCCCTCTCCCTCTCCCCCCTCCCTCTCCCCCCTCTCTCTCCCCCTCTCCCCCCTCCCTCGCCCTCTCTCTCTCCCCCCTCGCCCTCTCTCTCTCCCCCCCTCCCTCTCTCTCCCTCTCCCTCCCTCTCTCTCCCCCCTCTCCCCCCTTTCCCCCCTCTCCCCCCCCTCCCTCGCCCTCTCTCTCTCCCCCCCTCGCCCTCTCTCTCTCCCCCCCTCCCTCTCTCTCCCCCTCTCCCCCCTCCCTCGCCCTCTCTCTCTCCCCCCCTCCCTCTCTCTCCCCCTCTCCCTCCCTCTCCCTCTCTCTCTCTCTCTCCCCCTCTCTCCCCCTCCCCTCTCTCTCCCTCTCTCCCCCCCTCCCTCCCTCTCTCTCTCCCCCCCTCCCTCTCTCTCCCCCTCTCCCTTCCTCTCCCTCTCCCTCTCCCTCTCCCTCTCTCTCTCTCTCTCTCTCCCCCTCTCTCCCCCCTCTCTCTCCCTCTCTCCCCCCCTCCCTCCCTCTCTCTCCCCCTCTCCCCCTCTCTCTCTCTCCCCCCCTCCCTCCCTCTCTCCCCCCCTCCCAGGCGTGTTATGGCATCCTGAAGGTGCCGTTGGGGAACTGGCTGTGTCGGACCTGTGCCCTGGGGGTTCAGCCCAAATGCCTGCTCTGCCCCAAGAGAGGGGGGGCACTGAAGCCCACTCGCAGCGGGACCAAGTGGGTCCACGTCAGCTGTGCCTTATGGATCCCTGAGGTGAGATCTACTGGATCACTCTGTTACCCAGCAACGGGCTGTCACTCACACACACTCGCACACCCACATGCTCACACTCACACGCATGCACACACGCACACACACGCACGTGTACTCACACACATGCACACACACACACACACACACACACGCACACACACACATACATACACGCATATACACACACACACACACACACGCACGTGTACTCACACACATGCACACACACACACACACACACACACACACACACACGCACGCATACATACACGCATATACACACACACACACACACACACACACGCACATGTACTCACACACATGCGCACACACGCACGCACGCATACATACACGCATATACACACACACACACACACACACACACACTCATTAGACATCACATTACATTACAGGCATTTGGCAGATGCCTTATCCAGAGCGACATACATAAGTGCACATCATAGCCAGGGAGAAGAGCACTGAAAGACCCTAGAGGGAAGTACAGTTTCAAGTGCTGGGAATGACCACAGAGATAAGGACCTGGGCCTAGTAGATTAATCTGACAATGAATTATATCTATGAAACCGTTTTTATACAACACACCACTGAAGAATGATATACACTCACACTCCCATGCACACACACACACACACACACACACACACTCACACACACACACATAACCACTCATGCTCGCTCACTCACTCACTCACTCACTCACTCACTCACTCACTCACTCACACACACACACACACACACACACACACACACACACACACACACACACACACACACTCACACACACATAACCACTCATGCTCACTCACTCACTCACTCACTCACTCACTCACACACACTCAGGCCTGCGCCCTCACGCAGACACACACACAGACCCATGCACATATCGATAGATCCCGGCACTCTTTGTTAATCAATTCGCAAATGGAGTACAGATCATTGGGTCATCTGACCCTTAAGTAATGAAACAGCTCTCCTGTTTGAGTGGCATGTTACGGTTTGTTTGTTTTTGTTAGTAATGACATTTTCCCTGCGCCAACAAAGACAAGAAGCGTTAATAAGACAATGTGACAAAGACAATTTCACACATTGTTTGGGTGTGAATCCAAGAGATCACACAATTGAAACTTGATCTGTCGTTTGAGGGAAAAAAAGAAAGTCACATTTCCTGATTTTTTGTTCCTTATAAGAGCCGCGGTGTGTTCAGGCTCAGCCTGACTGCTCCACGCATTCCCAGCTTCAGCCCTTCACCTCTTGTGTGTTTGTGCAGGTTGTAACACAGGTGTGTTTGTGCAGGTTGTAACACAGGTGTGGTTGTGCAGGTTGTAACACGTGTGTTTGTGCAGGTTGTAACACGTGTGTTTGTGCAGGTTGTAACACATGTGTTTGTGCAGGTTGTAACACGTGTGTTTGTGCAGGTTGTAACACAGGTGTGTTTGTGCCGGTTGTAACAGGTGTGCTTGTGCCGGTTGTGACAGGTGTGTCTGTGCTGGTGGTAACATGGGTGAGGTTGTAACAGGTGTGTTTGTGCAGGTTGTAACACAGGTGTGTTTGTGCAGGTTGTAACAGGTGTGCTTGTGCAGGTTGTAACACGGGTGAGGTTGTAACACAGGTGTGTGTGCAGGTTGTAACACAGGTGTGTGTGCAGGTTGTAACACAGGTGTGTGTGCAGGTTGTAACACAGGTGTGTGTGCAGGTTGTAACACAGGTGTGTGTGTGCAGGTTGTAACACGGGTGAGGTTGTAACACAGGTGTGTGTGTGTGTGTGTGCAGGTGAGCATAGGCTGTCCAGAGAAGATGGAGCCCATCACCAAGGTGTCCCACATCCCTGCCAGCCGATGGGCCCTCTCCTGCAGCCTCTGCAGAGAACACACCGGCACCTGCATACAGGTGAGTGCACACTGCAGTGCAAACTACAGTATATACTGCATACTACACCTACATACTACACATACAGTTACTGCACACTGGCACCTGCATACAGGTAAGTGCATACTGCATACTATATACTCCATACACCTGCATACAGGTGAGTGCACACTGCAGTGCGTACTACAGTATATACTGCATACTACACATACGCTTACTGCACACTGGCACTGCACACTGGCAGTGCACACTGCAGACTATATACTCCATACACCTGCACACAGGTGATACGGAGCCTTTCACCTGCTTGGCTGTCACTCTGATCGTAGCACCTGAGCGCGGCTGCTGCCGCCTGCTCTACACGGCTGTGTTTACAGCAGAAATGATTTTCACCTTTTCTCCTCCTGTTGTCATTTTCCCGTGCTGCTGTCACTGCACACAGAACTACAACTCCCATGCACACAGAACTACAACTCCCATGCACACAGAACTACAACTCCCATGCACACAGAACTACAACTCCCATGCACAGAACTACAACTCACATGCACACAGAACTACAACTCACATGCACACAGAACTACAACTCACATGCACACAGAACTACAACTCCCATGCACACAGAACTACAACTCCCATGCACACAGAACTACAACTCACATGCACACAGAACTACAACTCACATGCACACAGAACTACAACTCACATGCACACAGAACTACAACTCCCATGTGTTCTGCAGTGAGTGAGAGAGTGAGAGAGTGCGAGAGTGCGAGAGTGAGAGAGTGAGAGAGTGCGAGAGTGCGAGAGTGCGAGAGTGCGAGAGTGAGAGAGTGAGAGAGTGCGAGAGTGCGAGAGTGCGAGAGTGCGAGAGAATACTGACACTCTCTCCTGCTCCCAGTGCTCGATGGCTTCCTGCATCGTGGCCTTCCATGTGACCTGCGCCTTCGACCACAGCCTGGAGATGCGCACCATCCTGGCGGAGAACGACGAGGTGCGCTTCAAGTCCTACTGCCTGGAGCACAGCAGCGCCCCCCAGGGGACCGGCAGGGCGGAGCCGCCCCAGGGGCAGCCCCAGGATCCCGCGCCGCCCCCGCCCCCGCCCCCGCCCCTGCTCACCCCCGGACCAGACGGAGCGCGAGAAGGCCAGCCGCCGCAAGCAGAAGCTGCAGGAGATGGAGGACGGCTTCTTCCTGCTGGTGGAGCCCAAGGACGTGGCGGACGCCATGTCCCTGCCCGACGCGCACGTGGACTTCCTGTTCCAGTACTGGAAGCTGCGCAGGAAGTCCAACTTCAACCAGCCGCTGGTGGCGCTGAAGCGCGACGAGGTGGACAACCTGGCCCAGCAGGAGCAGGACGTGCTCTACCGCAGGCTGAAGCTGTTCACACACCTGCGCCAGGACCTGGAGAGGGTGAGTTACTGTTCTCACACACACTCACGCACACACACTCACACACACACTCACGCACACACACACACTCACACACCTGCGCCAGGACCTGGAGAGGGTGAGTTACTGTTCTCACACACACTCACGCACTCTCACACACACTCACACACACACTCACGCACACACACACACTCACTCTCTCACACACACACACACACACACACACACACACACACACACACACGTATACACTCACTCTATACACACACACACACACACACACACACACACACACACACACTCACACACACTCACACACACTCACACTCACACACACTCACTCTACACACACACACACACACACACACACACACACTCACACTCACACTCACACACACACACGTATACACTCACTCTACACACACACACACACACACACACACACACACACACACTCACACACACTCACTCACTCACTCACTCACTCACTCACTCACTCACTCACTCACTCACTCACGCACGCACGCACACACACACACACACACACTCACTCTCTCTCTCACACACACACACACACACACACCTGTGCCAGGACCTGGAGAGAGTGAGTTACTGTACTCACACACACTCACACACACACACAAACACATACACACGCATATGCACACACTCACACCCATACGTACACACACACACACACACACACACACACACACACACACACACACACACACTGCGCTCTGGAGCTTTGAGTCCCAGGAGAGTTGCTGTTTCTGGGTCCTCTTTACCCTGAAACGCCCCCCTCTCCAGCCCCCTCAGTCTGGAGCTCCTGTACCTGAGGCCTTGACTCTCTCTCCCTTCGATACACCTTTCCGACGGAAGTCTTTCCCATCCAAATCCTTTATAAAGCAGTCAGCTGCTAAACTGTTAACGATTGGAGCTGCTAACGAGGTCTCAAGATTGGCACTTCATTATCAGGATTGAGAGAGACGGCCCCCCAGGTGTGCGGGGGAGGGGTAAAGACCTTCCTATAACCGCCCAGTGCTCTTCTCTCCTTCAGACGTGTGTTGAGATGGAGTCGGTGTTTGAGTTGTTGCACAGGGCCTGTTTCAGTCCCAGCCCCCCGTCCTGGGCCTACGCCGACCGCGGGCTGCACCTCCTCACATTTCGGCTCGACGGCAGCTTCACCGATAGGACCGTGTGAGGTTTGTGTCCTGACGTTTGGGCGCTTCTCATCGGCCGTGTGAGGTCATTCTCAGGCCAAGCGTTTCCCTGGTTACTGTCCTGCCCACCTCCAGTGGGTCTCAGCGCTCTGAGGCACTGAGCTGCACCCAGATCGGACACACCTGGAATTTTCAGGAATGTGTCCCGGCAGAGTGGGAATGTGTCCCGGCAGAGTGGGAATGTGTCCCGGCAGAGTGGGAATGTGACCCGGCAGAGTGGGAATGTGTCCCGGCAGAGTGGGAATGTGACCCGGCAGAGTGGGAATGTGTCCCGGCAGAGTGGGAATGTGACCCGGCAGAGTGGGAATGTGACTCGGCAGAGTGGGAATGTGTCCCGGCAGAGTGGGAATGTGTCCCGGCAGAGTGGGAATGTGACTCGGCAGAGTGGGAATGTGACCCGGCAGAGTGGGAACGTGACCTGGGAATTTTGGGGGAACCGGGCGGTTTTCCGTCGGGTTCATTGAGGATGCAGACGGTCGGAGCACCGGTGGTGTTTTTGGCGGGGGCGGGCGGTGGTGTTTTTGGCGGTGGTGTTTTTGGCGGGGGCGGGCGGTGGTGTTTTTGGCGGGGCGGGCGGTGGTGTTTTTGGCGGGGGCGGGCGGTGGTGTTTGGGCGGGGGCGGGCGGTGGTGTTTCTGGCGGTGGTGTTTTTGCGGGGCGGGGGTGGGCGGTGGTGTTTTTGGCGGGGCGGGGGCGGGCGGTGGTGTTTTTGGCGGTGGTGTTTTTGGCGGGGCGGGGG
>NC_083766.1:3418258-3423258 GCF_963514075.1 Conger conger | reverse complement strand
CTGTGTCTGTGTGTGTCTGTGTGTGTCTGTGTGTGTCTGTGTGTCTGTGTGTGTGTCTGTGTGTGTCTGTGTGTGTCTGTCTGTGTCTGTCTGTGTCTGTCTGTGTCTGTCTGTGTCTGTCTGTGTCTGTCTGTGTCTGTCTGTGTGTGCGAGTGTGTGTGTGGTGCAGGAGATGGGGTCAGTGGGTTTGTGTGGCTGTGTTCCACTGGCCTGTATCCTGTGCTGCTGAAATGCTCTGTGCGTTGAGTCTGATCGCTTCTGATGCCTCCCCCCCGCTCAGTCAGTTATGTAATGTGGGGGGGGGGTCACAGAGAGGACGCAGACTCAGAGGAAGGGCTTCGGTCTTGTCTTTCTCTCTCCCTCTTTCTCTCTCCCTCTCTCCTTCTTTCTCTCCACATCTCTCCCTCTCTCACTCCCTCTGTAGCGTGTTGAGAACACGCCCTCTGTAGCGTGTTGAGAACATGCTCACGCCCTCTGTAGCGTGTTGAGAACACGCTCACGCCCTCTGTAGCGTGTTGAGAACACGCTCACGCCCTCTGTAGCGTGTTGAGAACACGCCCTCTGTAGCGTGTTGAGAACACGCCCTCTGTAGCGTGTTGAGAACATGCTCACGCCCTCTGTAGCGTGTTGAGAACACGCCCTCTGTAGCGCGTTGAGAGCACGCCCTCTGTAGCGTGTTGAGAACATGCTCACGCCCTCTGTAGCGTGTTGAGAACATGCTCACGCCCTCTGTAGCGTGTTGAGAACACGCTCACGCCCTCTGTAGCGTGTTGAGAACACGCCCTCTGTAGCGTGTTGAGAGCGCACGCCCTCTGTAGCGTGTTGAGAACATGCTCACGCCCTCTGTAGCGTGTTGAGAACATGCTCACGCCCTCTGTAGCGTGTTGAGAACATGCTCACGCCCTCTGTAGCGTGTTGAGAGCACGCCCTCTGTAGCGTGTTGAGAACACGCTCACGCCCTCTGTAGCGTGTTGAGAACACGCCCTCTGTAGCGTGTTGAGAGCACGCCCTCTGTAGCGTGTTGAGAACATGCTCACGCCCTCTGTAGCGTGTTGAGAACATGCTCACGCCCTCTGTAGCGTGTTGAGAACATGCTCACGCCCTCTGTAGCGTGTTGAGAACATGCTCACGCCCTCTGTAGCGTGTTGAGAACACGCCCTCTGTAGCGTGTTGAGAACATGCTCACGCCCTCTGTAGCGTGTTGAGAACATGCTCACGCCCTCTGTAGCGTGTTGAGAGCGCGGCCGCGCTGGCTCCTGGAGGGACCCTGACGTGTGCGGTGGGGGTGAAGTGAATATGAGGCAGGTATAAATATTGATGGCGGCGGTGGCGTGTGGCGGTTCTCTGCGGTGTTCTGTTACCACGCCGGCCCAGGGCACCGCTCCCATGAATTATTCAAACGCAGAGCCTTGAATCCGCAATGACTTCAGTCAGCCAGCCAAGTGAGGCTGTTAAACGTCCTCCCCCACGGACACACGGGGGTCCTGAGCCCCCCCGGCCTGTCCAACACGGTCTTATCCCCCCCCCCCCCCCCCCGTCCAACACGGTGTCATCCACCCCCCCGGCCCTGTCCAACACGGTCTCATCCACCCCCCCGGCCTGTCCAACACGGTCTCACCCCCCCCCCCCCGTCCAACACGGTCTTATCCACCCACCCCCCCGGCCTGTCCAACACGGTCTCATCCACCCCCCCGGCCTGTCCAACACGGTCTCATCCACCCCCCCCCCCCCCCCCCGGCTTGTCCAACACGGTCTTATCCACCCCCCTGGCTTGTCCAACACGGTCTTATCCACCCCCCCCGCCCCCGGCCTGTCCAACACGGTCTTATCCCCCCCTCCCCCCCCGGCCTGTCCAACACGGTCTTATCCCCCCCTCCCCCCCCGGCCTGTCCAACACGGTCTCACCCACCCCCCCGGCCTGTCCAACACGGTCTTATCCGCCCCCCCGGCCTGTCCAACACGGTCTCATCCACCCCCCCGGCCTGTCCAACATGGTCTTATCCGCCCCCCCGGCCTGTCCAACGCGGTCTTATCCGCCCCCCCGGCCTGTCCAACACGGTCTTATCCACTCCCCCGGGGTGAATTTCGGTTCAGAGGGGTGTCGGACAGACCCCGTTAACCAGCAGGCGACAGCGAAACGTGGTCACATGACCTCACCGTTCCGCACGCCAACGAACTCCGTCACACAGGAACGCCGGAGCATCAATAAGTACCGGCCCAGTGGCGATATCTCACCGTCTGGTTTCTGAGTAAAATTGAGCACGTCACCCTCCGTTTGCCTGCGATGGTTCAAAAAATGGTTACCCCTCTCCCCCCTGTCAAATTCCAGTCAGAGAAAAAGTTTTTATTCCTACGCTGGTGTGGTTGGTGTGGCGTTTGGGCGTAGCGTCTGTTTGTGCCGCTCATATTAGTGAAGCATTTATGCTCATCACTTCGACAGCTGCTGACAGATGAATGATTTCACTTCTGAATTTTAATAAGTGATGTGTTTGATCTTTTGTGATTTTGTTTTCTTGCATCTGTGGCCCGTAGAGAAGTGGGAATCACTTCCTGTTTACGCAGTTTTGTGTGGTGAGTCTCTCTCGCTCTGTTTTAAGTGGTTCTGTGTGTGTGTGAGTGTGTGTGTGTGTGTGTGTCGGTGGTGAGTCTCTCTTGCTGTGTGTGTGTGTGTGTGTGTGTGTGTGTGTGTGTGTGTCGGTGGTGAGTTAGGCATCCGTCTGTTTCAGACTTTTTGAAGACATGGAAGGTCCCTGTCAGAGTTGGGGCCCTGTTCAGCCTCCCTGCCCCCTCCTGTACCGCCATCTGAAACACGCTCAGCCTCCCTGCCCCCTCCTGTACCGCCATCTGAAACACGCTCAGCACCCCTGCCCCCTCCTGTACGGCGATCTGAAACACGCCTGAAACACGCCCGGCCTCCCTGCCCCCTCCTGTACCGCCATCTGAAACACGCCCAGCACCCCTGCCCCCTCCTGTACCGTGCTCTGAAACACGCCCAGCACCCCTGCCCCCTCCTGTACCGCCATCTGAAACACGCCCGGCCTCCCTGACACACAAGCTCATCTTATCTTCATCAATCATCTCATCGCACGTCCGTCTCTGATCTCCTCTGAGCTGTGAAATGCTGACGGGGGCCACATAATATGAGGCGGCGTGGCCGCGGGTTGACAAACACATCGTGACGGGGACGGCAACCTCACCTGTAGCCCTGCGCCGTGTGAACACACACCTGTAGCCCTGTAGCCCTGCGCCGTGTGAACACACACCTGTAGCCCTGCGCAGTGTGAACACACACCTGCAGCAGAGGCGACCGATCGAGGCAGAACTCTCCGACCGGTTTGATGCAGGAGACATAAAGGGGCGTGGTCAGCGGAGCTGTCTGTGAGCAGTTGGACGGTAGAGCTGGTGATGTCACAATGGGACGGCACATCCAATCAGACGTGACGTTCATGCACTTGCAGCCGAAACGCAGATCCGTGTCGCATCAAAGACTGTGGTACTTGTGGCATGCAAAATAATGGAAGTAGATTGTTTTTCACTTATGATTGTGCAGCCTGCTGTGCTGCCTCTGCATACAGTGCTGTAGGATCACGTGTGCGTTCATGTTCTGCGTGTGCTCAGTGCTATGTGCTCAGTGCTGTGTGCTCAGTGCTGTGTGCTCAGTGCTGTGTGCTCAGTGCTGTGTGCTCAGTGCTGTGTGCTCAGGGCTGTGTGCTCAGTGCTGTGTGCTCAGTGCTGTGTGCTCAGTGCTGTGTGCTCAGTGCTGTGTGCTCAGGGCTGTGTGCTCAGTGCTGTGTGCTCAGTGCTGTGTGCTCAGTGCTGTGTGCTCAGTGCTGTGTGCTCAGTGCTGTGTGCTCAGTGCTGTGTGCTCAGTGCTGTGTGCTCAGTGCTGTGTGCTCAGGGCTGTGTGCTCAGTGCTGTGTGCTCAGTGCTGTGTGCTCAGTGCTGTGTGCTCAGTGCTGTGTGCTCAGTGCTGTGTGCTCAGTGCTGTGTGCTCAGGGCTGTGTGTAGTGGTAGAAATGGGCACGATGCGCTTTAAGAGCTGAAGTGTTTACAGTCCGGTGCTTTTTCTCGACGCTGGAGCGGTTGCAGGATGAGTCAGAGGCCACATGAATCCCCGTTTCTCACAGGCGTGACTCATGGTGAGAGCGCTGTGCTGCGGGCCCCGGGGCCGTGTGTGCGCCCGGGGACGGGGCCCCGGGCTTCAGCACAACAGACGCTTGTTTACGGCTCGGGCCTTCGTGCGCTGCGGTGACGGCCGGGCGTATCGAGTGTCGCCGGCCCGGGGAGAGGCGGTGTGTGCGTTAGCACGTTAGCGTGTGGCGGAATGACGCGCGCGACCGCTTCTGAGAGGAACCGTCCCGGGCGCCGCCCCCGCGTCTGTGACGCTCAGACGAGCTCCGTGTGCCGGGTAGAGTTACAGACCGCTACCGACCTGCCATTTACAGACATGACCCATGCAGTTATAGACGGGAAGTTATATACATGGCAGTTACTGACAGGCCGGTTGCAGGTATTGGCTGAATGTGCTGGATCAGGAATGCCTGTGTGTGTGTGTCTGTGTGTGTGTCTCTCTGTGAGTATGTGTGTGTGTGTGTCTCTGAGTGTGAGTGTGTGTATCTCTGAGTGTGCGTGTGTGCGCGTGTGTGTGTGTGTGTGTATCTCTGTGAGTGTGCGTGTGTGCATGTCTCTGTGTGCGTGTCTCTGTGTGCGAGTGTGTGTGTGTGAGAGTGTGTGTGTGTGACAGTGAGTCTGTGTGTGTGTGTGTATCTCTGTGAGTGTGTGCGTGTCTCTGTGTGCGTGTCTCTGTGTCTCTGTGTGTGTGCGTGCGTGCGTGCGTGCGCGTGTCTCTGTGTGTGTGTGTGCGTGCGTGTCTCTGTGTGTGTCTGCGCGCGTGTGTGTGTGTGTGTGTGTGTGTTAAACGGTGAGGTACACTGGGCTCTCAGCGGCTCAGGTTGCGTTGCTGTCCCTCCCAGTGTGGTTTGTGCGGGAGGAGTGACTCT
>NC_083766.1:3410758-3413258 GCF_963514075.1 Conger conger | reverse complement strand
CTGTGGTAAAATTACCCCCCCGTCACTCATATTCGGGGGTGAGAATTACGATTATATTCTGTTGCTAACGGTGACTCACCCTGGCGTCATCTCCCTGGAGAAACGGATCTCATTAAAACGGTCCTCTGCCAGACCGCTCGGGAAGAGAGCACGGATTTCAGGGATTTGTGTCCAGGCTTTGATCATGATTTTATCGCCGAGGTGTCACAGGTTTGAGTCCCGGATTTTAACATTTTCTTCATCGCCTGGACATTTGAGGTTTGAGTACCGTACAGTAATTGTTATTTGCCCTTACGACCCGGATGTCATGTGTTCGGGTCTCGGCTTCGTTGTTGGCTGACGTTGACCAGGAGCCTGCAGTATCTGGGCACAGCTGGCTTTGTCCCTGCGGCTGATTGGTGGAGGGTGGCCTGCAGGAGCTGGGCTGCCGCACTGCACTGAGGGTTGCGGGTTCAGTTCCGTTCCCGCGTCGGACGCTGTGGCTGTGCCCCTGAGTAACGTTCTCAGCCTGAGCTTCAGTGCATACCGTACAGTCCATAAGTATTTGGACGGCGTTTATGTCCATAAATTAAAGAAATAACATGAGGTGGGGAAACGTCCGACTCAACTTCAGTTTGCGGGCACATCCGTATCCGGTGAACGATGTAGGAATTGCAGCCCTTTTTATACGGATTCTCCGATTTTTGGGAGGCCAGACGTAATTGGGCAATCGACTGCTCGGCTGTTTCTTGGCCGACTGGGTGTTGCTGCCTCCTCATGCTGCTGCCGCAATGGTATAAACGGGCTCCGACTGTATATTAGCCTAATCGACTGTTAGTGGCTTTGGACAAAAGCGTCAGCTTGAATAACCTCGTGTGCTCCCTGCACCTCGGGCTGGAGAGGCGGGGGCGGGGCCCGGCGGTCAGGCGTGGAGCGCGCAGTCATCTCGAAAGCGGCTGCGTCGCGCTAACGCGCTAACGAGCTGCAGGCAGGAAGTGGGACACCTCCGGCGCGCTCTCAGACAGGAAGTGAGTCATGCACTTCAAACGCTGTCCCCCGGTGCTGCTGCGCTTCCACAGGCCCACGCACGGCTGCACGGCTTTTTTTTCCTTCTTTTGTTTAATTTTTTTCTTTATTCATTCTTCTTTTCTGCAAGGCTGCTTTTAATGCTAACCATGAGATGATGCTTTTTCACCTCACCACCGCCACAGACAGAGACAGAGTTTGGCCCTGTGGGTTTTTTTTTGGGGTGACCCGTATGGGACTGATGGTGGTGGTTAGGGTGCGGAGCGGTCTCCATGGGAACGAGCCCGTATGTTTGGGGGGGGGGGGGGGCTTGTGTCGGGCCCGGTGTGCACACAGCAGGGAGGGGCGTGTTAGAACATGCCTGCCCCAGCACAGTTTCTGGGAAGGGGAGGGGGGGGTCAGAACGGGGCCTCTCTGCAGAACAGGACGCTCTCTGGGGGACACTTCCTGTCAGCTTCTGTGTCCCAGAAGCCCCTCTGACTGTCCTGCCAGCGTTCGGTCCGCACCAGAACCGAGGAGGAGGAAGAGGAAGACCGCGAGTCCTGTTGCCACGGCGACCCTGTGTGATGGCGGTTCTCAAGGCTGGTTTCACTCTGCCTGTACAGAAGGGGAAAGCCCCCCCCCCCCCCCTGTGGTTGGAGAGTTCACACGCAAATGTGCCCCCGCCACAGAGAAGGGGGCTCTGGCGGCTGTAGCAACCTGAAGAAACGGAGCACATTGCTTCCGTCTCTTTTGCATACAGCGCATCCGGAAAATACAGCCTTATTCGAAAATGGAATAAATTCATTTTTTTCCTCACAATTCTACACACAACACCCCATAATGACAACATGAAAGAAGTTTTTTTTTTAGAAATTTTAGCAAATTTATTAAAAATAAAAAAACTAAGAAATCACATGTACATAAGTATTCACAGCCTTTGCTTCACCTTTGGCAGCAATTACAGCCTCAAGTTTTTTTGAATATGATGCCACAAGCTTGGCACACCTATCTTTGGGCAGTTTCGCCCATTCCTCTTTGCAGCACCTCTCAAGCTCCATCAGGTTGGATGGGGAGCGTCGGTGCACAGCCATTTTCAGATCTCTCCAGAGATGTTCAATCGGATTCAAGTCTGGGCTCTGGCTGGGCCACTCAAGGACATTCAGGACAGAGTTGTCCTGAAGCCACTCCTTTGATATCTTGGCTGTGTGCTTAGGGTCGTTGTCCTGCTGAAGGATGAACCGTCGCCCCAGTCTGAGGTCAAGAGCGCTCTGGAGCAGGTTTTCATCCAGGATGTCTCTGTACATTGCTGCATTCATCTTTCCCTCAATCCAGACTAGTCTCCCAGTTCCTGCCGCTGAAAAACATCCCCACAGCATGATGCTGCCACCACCATGCTTCACTGTAGGGATGGTATTGGCCAGGTGATGAGCGGTGCCTGGTTTCCTCCAAACATGACGCCTGGCATTCACGCCAAAGACTTCAATCTTTGTCTCATCAGACCAGAGAATTTTGT
>NC_083766.1:3350758-3405758 GCF_963514075.1 Conger conger | reverse complement strand
GTTAGCTTGATAACTGCACTGAGTAAAACCCACAAAGCAGGATTACTGAGTTAGCTGGATAACTGCACTGAGTGAAACCCACAAAGCAGGATTACTGAGTTAGCTTGATAACTGCACTGAGTAAATCCCACAAAGCAGGATTACTGAGTTAGCTGGATAACTGCACTGAGTGGAACCCACAAAGCAGGATTACTGAGTTAGCTGGATAACTGCACTGAGTAAATCCCACAAAGCAGGATCACTGAGTTAGCTGGATAACTGCACTGAGTAAAACCCACAGAGCAGGATTACTGAGTTAGCTGGATAACTGCACTGAGTAAAACCCGGAGCCCTTCCAAAACTGGCAGCATAGCATATTGTACCGTAGCATATTGTAGCGTAGCATATTGTAGCGTTTACTCAGGGATTTTCATTTGAGGTCGGTTTGCAGGGGTTTTTCAAGGGCCACTCCTGTGACCATCACTTAGAAAGCCCAGTGTAATCCTGATGAACTCGGCTCATGAAATGGTCATACAGGTAAAAAATAAAAATGTTAACTTCCACTCCGCACTATAAATTTGTGTTTTCAGTGAAATGTGTTGACGGAAATACATCTTACTGTGCAAGCTTTTATAGTGTACTTACTCGGCACCCATTCTAAATTACGATTCCTCTAAATGACTAATTATGTGGAAAACCAAAGCAAAAACAAGATTATAAGTAGCTCTGCAAATGCACCGTCATCAAAATAAGCTATGAACACACGGTCAAAGAATTACAAGTCTTAAAACTTGAATTTCAAGTTTATGAGCGACAGCAGAATCTTACTTTGTTTATGTTTCATAATCCACATTTATTGGCTGGAAACTGTGCAGGAAATAGCCTTGTTTTCTTGGGTTCAGCCTCACTCAAACCGCTTGGGAGGGATGAGGGTTGAGAGCAGTGGAATTTAAACTGAATATTTCTGCATCCGAGTTTCTTCCATTTTGCTGAACTTGACCAAGCCAATACAGAGCAACATTTGCTAATTAGCCTTAGCCATGTTGGCTAATCAGCCTCAGCTGTGGTGGCTAATTAACCTCGGCAGTGTTGGCTAATTAGTATTAGCTATGTTGGCTAATTAGCCTTAGCATCAGCACTGTTGCCTAATTAGCCTTAGCCATGTTGGCTAATTAGCCTTAGCAGTGTTGGCTAATTAGCCTTAGCCTTAGTGTTTCCTCATTAGCCTTGACAGTGTTGAGTAATTAGCCATAGTTTTAGCAGTGCTGGATAATTAGCAGGCTATTGGCTTTGTCTTTGTCATCTTGGAATAGGATGCTAATTCACCTCTGCATTTAGCTTATGCAGCTAGCTAGATGTGAAGCTGGCACACTTTTTTTTCAGAATGGCTATCAGTGCCAAGCTGTCTAGCTGGTTAGCTATCCGAAGCTACTGAAAAGGAAACCTGTATATACTGTAGTATCCAAGCAGCACTTTGATGCTCTGGCTGCTAACTGAAGCTAGCCAAGTTAGAAACTAGCAAAGTAAATAACATTCCAAAAGTTTTATATGAATTTTCAAGGGGGATTGTAATTTTCAGGTCTATGAATAGTCTTCCCTTTCCTTGTAAGCATCCAGTAGCTGCCTTTGACATCACATTGGATAACCACCTGACCTGTGAGCGACTCAGGATGGTGATGTATATACTGTGTGTGTGTGTGTGTGTGTGTGTGTGTGTGTGTGTGTGTGTGTGTGTGTGTGTGTGTGTGTGTGTGTGTGTGTGTGTGTGTGTGTGTGTGTGTGTGTGTGTGTGTGTGTGTGTATGTAATGAGTGTATATGTATTTGAAATGCCTTTTTGAAAGGGTAATGTGATAATAGTGGCCCGCCCTGATTGGTCCATGCGTGAAGTGTGAGCTCTGGTTATATTTAGCAGCACTTGCTTTGAGGGACTGTTGAAAAACGTCCGTTCGCTCTGTTTTCACTGCGAAACTCTCGGCCCTCGTCTGCGGACAATGCGTGTGTCAGGACCATCTGCCCCCCACCCCCCAACACGCCTGGCCCCCCCCTTCCCCGGCCGGCCTGTGCATGGAAACGCTCCGTCACCGTCAGGCACAGGACATTCTGTACCCCCTCCACCGCCGTTAGTACGTTAGCAATCTGACGTCCTGCCAAATGTACACAAACGCAGAGATCTTTTTTCTTTTTTTTTTCCCCGGGGTCTTGACATCGTGGAGTTTATAGTGTGCCGATGCGCTGGCCTGCGTCTCCCTGCCGCACGTAACCTGGAGATTAAGCTGGAGCCCGACTGGATGGGAGCGGGAGGGATTTTGGCTCGCCAGACTTGGCACAATAAGTATCCAGCACGTTTTTTTTTGATGTGGTTGCAAGGTTTTGTCTCGCGGAATGTGTGTAAAATGTTTGGTTTTGGTACGAGTCGTCCCCTCCTGGTTAGGTGTGTTGGGTGTGTTGGGTGTGTTTGGTGTGTTCAGTGTGTTTGTTGGGTGTGTTTGGTGTGTTTGGTGTGTTTGGTGTGTTTGGTGTGTTTGGTGTGTTTGGTGTGTTTGGTGTGTTTGGTGTGTAGGGTGTGTTGGGTGTGTTGGGTGTGTTTGGTGCGTTGGGTGTGTTTGGTGCGTTGGGTGCGTTGGGTGTGTTCGGGTCTTTCCTGTGGCTCCCTGGGTGTTGCCGGCTCTCCGTCCCGGCGCTGGGTGTTGCCCATCTTTGTTTCCCTGGCGCAGGTATTGAGTTTTGGCGGCTCGGGGTTGTCCCGGGCGACGGCCGCTACCTGAGAACAATCGGCCGTCTGTGGCGTGGGCCTGTGCAAACAAAGCCCAACCTGGCAACCCCCCAAGAGCCGCATTCCAGGCCCGGCCCGGCCCGGGACGGAGTGTGCGGGGCCCGGAGGTACCGATGCGGGCGGGCCCAAAACCCGCCCCCCGCCCCCCCCCCCCCCTGCAGTGGGACACAGTGTCCCGGGCCTCTGCGGTCCTGCTAGGACTGCGGCCCGACCCGGATACCTGCCCCTGCCCCTGCCCCCCCCCCCCCCCCCCCTTCTGCCACTGCCCGCTCGGCCCTCTCCACAGTGCCACTCAGAGTTCTGGGTCCTGGAGGTGTGGCTGCGGACGGGCTGGACTGTGGCTGGACCCGAGACCGAATCAGAACCAGAACACCCCCCCCCACCTCACCTCCCAGCAACGCTGAGCTGCGTCATGGAAACAGCCAAACTTCAGTGTGGGGCAGGGGTGAGGGGGGAATGAAGGGCATCAGTCTGCGCGGGGGTGGGGGGAGGCTATTGTTGGCAGGGGTGCATGTCTGGCTCCTCAATGTTGCCAAGAGCTTTTTTTTTTGGGGGGGGGGGGGGGAGGGTGTTTGCAGGGGGAGGCTGCACTTTCATTCTATTAATATCTTAGTCTGGAGGCCTTTTTTCACAGAAATAAAATTCATTTTGGGATTCCTGCACCTCTGTCCAAACATAGCCTGGTCCCGCATCCTCCACATTCCTGATCCCTGGGGGATTTGGGAATACGCTCCGCTTTCCCAGGCGTAGTTTGATCCAGACGTGCGTTGAGACGGTGGTGTTTTCCTCCTGCTGTAATTACTGTGATTAAACCGGGCCAGAGCCTCCGCCTAATCCCTGTAAACACCACCAGCTCACACCCGAGTGTCAGGCTCGATCAGAGAAACCATCATAACTTCTGGGGTTTAAACGCAGAGAAACCTCCATCGTAACTTCTGGGGGTTTAAACACAGAGAAATCTCCATCATAACTTCTGGGGGTTTAAACACAGAGAAATCTCCATCGTAACTTCTGGGGGTTTAAACACAGAGAAACCTCCATCATAACCTCTGAGGGTTTAAACACGGAGAAATCGCCATCATAACTTCTGAGAGTTTGAACACAGAAATCTCCATCATAACTTCTGAGGGTCTGAATACAGAGAAACCTCCATCATAACTTCTGAGGGTTTAAACACGGAAATCTCCATCATAACTTCTGAGGTTCTGAATACAGAAATCTCCATCATAACTTCTGAGAATCTGAACACCGAAATCTCCATCATAACTTCTGAGGGTCTAAACACAGAGAAATCTCCATCATAACTTCTGAGGGTCTAAACACAGAGAAATCTCCATCATAACTTCTGAGGGTTTAAACACAGAGAAATCTCCATCATAACTTCTGAGGGTTTAAACACAGAGAAATCGCCATCATAACTTCTGAGAGTTTGAACACAGAAATCTCCATCATAACTTTTGAGAGTTTGAACACAGAAATCTCCATCATAACTTTTGAGAGTCTGAACACAGAAATCTCCATCATAACTTCTGAGGGTTTAAATACAGAGAAATCCTTTTTAATATTTACCTTTTTTCATTTGTTTTACCAGCTTGGCCTTTAAGAGGCGATAATTTAATTTCTTTATTTTCTTGTATGATCAGTTTTTCAGTTGGGTGCGTGGGTGTGTAAAACTCTTGGCGATTCCCTGTCGATGTTGTTTTAGCGAGCGTGGGGTTGGGTTCTGAAAGGCAGGGCATTGTTGTATTTTGTGGGGTTTTTTTAGCAGGGTGGAAGGGAGTTGTGCTTGTCGAGATGGGATTTTGGTGTGGGAAGGGGGTCGTTTGGGATGGGATTTTGGTGTGGAAAGGGGGGTCGTTTGGGATGGGATTTTGGTGTGGAAAGGGGGCTGTTTTTGGGATGCGATGCCTGTGAGATGGAGATGAGAACGCCCACACACCCGTGCACGCCGGCGTGACGCACAGCAAGCCCGTCAACAGGGTGACTCATTTAGGACTCGATCTGAGGCGGGTTCTGACTCGGACTGTCGCATGTTGGGTGACTGATTGACCAGTAGAGTCTGCGGTGTAGTCATTTATGGCCGGTGCGGAAAGCACCCCGAGAATCCCCTGATGCACACGGTGCTGCACCAACTGACAACCTCGGGTTGTCCATGTTCCATTTACGTCAAATTATGGGAGGCTCTTGTTTAACCCTTCAAGTCCCAAGATTGCTGAATGGCAATAATTTCCCTATTTTCTCAACCGAAGCCAAATTTTGGTGGATTTTGGTGGAGCCACATCTTATTGGAGACTCTGAGCCGTTAGCCGTGGCTGTATGCTGTTAGCTGTAGCTCTGTGTTGTTAGCTCTGTGTCGTTAACTGTTAGCTGGGTGTCATTCGCTCTCTGCCGTTAGCCGTTGCTGTATGGCGTTAGCCGTAATTGTGTGCTATTAGCTGCAGCTCTGTGTCGTTAGCTGTAGTTGTGTGTCGTTAGCTGTTAGCTGGGCGTTGTTAGCTCTGTGCCATTAGCCGTAGTTGGGTGCGGTTAGCTGTAGCTCTGTGTCGTTAGCTGTAGCTGTTAGCTGGGCGTCGTTAGCTGTGTGCCGTTAGCCTTAGCTGTAGCTCTGTGTCTTTAGCTGTTAGCTGGGTGTCATTAGCTCTGTGCCATTAGCCGTAGCTGTAGCTGTGTGCGGTTAGCTGTAGCTCTGTGTCGTTAGCTGTAGCCGTTAGCTCTGTGCCATTAGCCGTAGCTGTAGCTCTGTGTCGTTAGCTGTAGCTCTGTGTCGTTAGCTGTAGCTCTGTGTCGTTAGCTGTAGCTGTGTGCCGTTAGCTGTAGCTCTGTGTCGTTAGCTGTAGCTCTGTGTCGTTAGCTGTAGCTGTGTGCCGTTAGCTGTAGCTCTGTGTCGTTAGCTGTAGCTCTGTGTCGTTAGCTGTAGCTCTGTGTCGTTAGCTGTAGCTGTGTGCCGTTAGCTGTAGCTCTGTGTCGTTAGCTGTAGCTGTGTGCCGTTAGCCGTAGCCGGTAGCTGGGTGCTGATTGGCTCTCCTCCCTCTGCGCAGGTCTGTCGCGGTCCTTCCCCCTGGACGGCGCTCTGTTCGACGGCTGGCTGGCGCAGTCGGTGCAGATCACGGCGGAGGACATGCTGAGCCCCTGGGCGCTGGACGGGAAGCCCCGGCTGCTGTCGGACCAGCTGCTGCAGGGGGAGCAGAGCCTGCTGAGCCTGATGATGGACCAGTCCCTGCAGTCCACCTGGAAGACCCCTCACCTGGGCCGCAAGACCCGGCCCAAGCCCCGCCCCCGCGGCCACAAGCCGCCGCCCAACGCCTCCCCCAGCCCCGCCTCCTCCGCCGCCGCCGCCGCGGCGACCGTCGCCCGGGGCAACCGGCCGGCGGAGAGGGGCGGGGCCCGGGCGCGGAGGGCGGAGCGGTGCCGGTCGGCGAAGGCGCAGCGTCACCTCCACCTGCACCACCAGCTCCACCCCCAGGCCCGGCCCAGCGAGGGAGGGGGGCAGGACCCCCCGCAGCCCCCCATCTCCAAAATGGACTCCTGCCACATCTCCCCGCCCGAGCCCAGCTGCCCCCTCACAGTGCCTAAACCCGGGGGCGGGGCTAAAGCGGGGGGCGTGACGCGCTCCACTGTGAGACTCCGCCTCTCGCGGCAGGGGAAGGCGTCCCGCCCGAAGGTCGGAGGTCAGGAGGCGGGCGGGGAGCGGGAGGGGCCGGGGGCGAAGGACAGCTCCTCGCTCTTCGACGGCGAGACGGACGGGTATTTCTCGGACGCGGAGCAGAGCGACTGCGACGCGCGGGCCCCCGCCGCGCGCCTCGCCCCGCTGCATGCTGGGAAGGAGGACGTGCTCCGGCGCAGCGTCATGGCTTCCTAAAAAAAAATTTAAACAATAAACTCGCAAAAAAAAAAAAAAAACGTTTCGAAAATACAAAAAACAACAACAAAAACAAAAAAAACCGTTGACCAGAAGACAGTGAAACCTGCGTTCCATCCCCGGTCCCAACTGCCATGGCCTGTGTCTGTCTGTCCGTGTGTCTCTCTGTACAGACCTCTCTCTCAAACCAAATCTGTGTGAAGCTCCCGCGTCACCCTGACCCGCAGCGCTGACGTTTTGAGAGCGCGGTGATTAATTAGCGCTCCTGACGAGGAGGGGGGGGCCCCGCCAGATGGGCTGTGTGACCCCCCCCCCCCCCCCCCCGCTCTGGGTAGCGGCGCGTTGCCGGGGTAACGCTGAGGAGGGGCGGGGACGTAGACTTCAGGGCATTACGAGCTGTCTCCGCGTTACTCCCCATCTCGCCTTCTCCACAGATCAGTGACGGAGCCGTCTGACGGACCGTTCCGCTTTTACAGAAACTACGACAACAACAAAAAAAGAAAAAGGCATTTTTAAACGATGTTTTAAAAGCACAATTCGAAAAACAGGGACAGTAGCTCGCGCACATCCAAATGCACACACACACACACACACACGTGCACAGACACTCACTCACGCACACACACACACACCCCCTCACCCACACACACAGAAACAAGTCAAGGCAAGCTCTCGCGCTCTTGCGTTCGTGTCTCTCCGTGTCTCTGTGTCGCCCCCCCCGGTGTTTAAACGGGGGGGGAGAGAGAGAGAGAGAGAGAGAGAGAGAGACTTTAAAGTGTCCTAGCTCACCCTTCACTGCTCAGTTAGAAAGATAAGGCAGGAAAAGGAGAGGATGATGAAGAGGTTGGGACAGAAAGGATGATGAAGAGGTTGGGACATCGCAACCGTTTTAATAGAACGTGCCTTCTGTCGCTCCCCTCCAAAAAATGTACTTACAATCGCGCTGATCGTGCTAATCCCACACTACAATCACGGGGGCCCCAGATTCGGAGGAGAACACTGGCTCCCTGGGACCAGCCGGGGGTTCGGGTGTGTGTCCCTTAGTGCCTGAGAGAATGAGCCTGGCTGCGCTTTAGAGTGGGGGGTTCTGGGAAGGGAGGAGTGTGTCGTGCGTGTGTGTGTGTGTGTGTGTGTGTGGCCACAGCTGCCCAAAATCAACCCAGCGCTGAGAAATGCCCCTAATCAACCCAGCGCTGAGAGATGCCCCTAATCAACCCAGCGCTGAGAGAAGCCCCTAATCAACCCAGCGCTGAGAGAAGCCCCTAATCAACCCAGCGCTGAGATGCAACGCGGGCAGCTGTGCGATAAAGCCCAAAAAAACACCCAGGTAATTCCCCCGTGAGATTATTTGTGAGATTATTAGCCCTTAATTATCCGTGGAGGGTGGGGGGTGTTTTGCCTTCGTTACGCAGTGAAGCCGTCGTCGTCTTCCTGTTTCCTCCTGGTCTTCTGCTCGCTGGCTTTTCCCACTTTTCCGCCATTACGGAGCAATATTCCACCAGGCTTGGAGGAATTGGGAGATTTGTTTAAATACACTGTGGTTAGATTGAACATACCCCCCTCCCCCCCATATCCCCGTAATCAGTGTCCCGGCCCCAAATGCTAAATAGGTGGAGAATTGTGTCCGTTAGTCACGGTTTCTTGTCCCCATTCAGAAGAAGTGTATTTTCTACTTGCAAGAGGTCCACAGTATTAACTCAGGGTTTCAGAGTGTCAGAGCTGAAAAAGTCAATCAAATTAAAAACCATATATATGTGTATGTATGCATGTACATAAATATATGTGTATATATGTATATATGTCTGTGTATATATAGATATAGACATGTATATGTAGATGTATCTATATATAGGAAAATATATAGATATGTGTTTATACATTTATTTTCTGGCTGTTGTTTGGCAAGTTATACTGTTCCAGCTAAAACTGAGCATTCTTTTACTCGTGGATGTAAAAGGCTTGTTTTTTGTTTGTTTTGTTTTGTTTTTGTTTGTTTTGTTTTGACAATGCCAAAGAACACGGCACGGCCTGGTTTTTGTTTGTCGAGTTTTATTTCCTGTTTGTCTGATCCGTGATTGGACGACTGAAGAAGCTGGCGTCTTGTACCCGCCGTTTGTCTCTGATGATTGGCTGGCACCAGGGACCCCCCCCCCCAAGAACCTGTCTCCTCTTCGGGGGGGGGGTCAGGAGGGTGTTAGACGGACCCCCCTGTAGAGAGCCAGCACTCACGTTAACAGGGTTGTTTTTAAGTTTTATTTTCGTTGCTGTCTGTTTTGTTTGTTTTTTTTAATAGACGCCTTTTCTCTACCCGTCTGCATTTGGAATGCAAATATTGGTTAGACGAGATTTTATTTTTGTTTTCGAGCAGTGTTTCAGAGGCAATGGTTCATGTTAGATCATTAATAAAACACTCTCACTCGCACACTGTCTCACACTCACACGCTGTCAACACATTCTGTCACGTATATACGCACTCACACCTTCTCACACTCGGTCTCTCACACACACACACACACACACACGGTTCGTTTCCACACTGAAACGGGCTGTACGTCACATACACACACCTGATGTTGTGGAAAAGAAACACTGGTCTGTGGATGCCACTCTCTACAGACTGGTACCATAAACCCCTCTGTGTGACTGAAGTGTTGCGAACACAATGAAATGTAAACGTGGTTTAGTAAAAACCCCAATGTTTGGGTTCCCTCGCAGGGTGCAACCCAGGCTGGACCCCCTTGGCCAGTTCAATGGTAGACAAGTTCATTCTTCCTGTACTGTCAGCCAATCAGATTGTGTGTTACTCATACCTTCCGGTACTGTTGGCCAGTCAGATTGTGCGTTACTCACACCACTGTTCTCGCAGTGAAAAGGCACTCGACACAGAACGGGCATTTTAAATGGTGGTGGAGGAGGGTTCAATAACGACCATTTCATCGCTGAGGAAGAAGGTCTTTTTTACCGTGCTCTGCGGGAACACCAAGGACTATTGCTGTTTGGCCTTTCAACTGGAAAAGGCGTCATTACTCAAAATAACGTTTCAAAAGCTCTTCTGTGTTAGCTGCTTAATCCAATAGGGACTGATTCAAGGCTGTAGCTGACCGCCAATAAGTGGTTTTGTATGCACCAACAATAATGTATATTACAGTACTAGCGACCGTTTCTTAATTCCCCTCCTGTACCAGGCTTTCGCGAGCTGCTCCGTACGCTTTAGCTGCAGCACATATACGTACTAGAACGCTGATCTGTAATCAGACCTACTGCATCCCGACCCACGCTTGCTTATCCATGTACTGCATCAGAGCCAGATATGGTTTCAGAATAACTACCCCGCCCAAACACCCACCCGCCCACCCGCCCACCTGCCCGCCCACACCCACTCACCCGGCCTCTCTGTTCCCCGTCCCCAGTCCGTAGATTAGCACAGGAGGATCAAAGACACGGCCTGAGAGGACGAATCACGGCAAGTACGGCATCCGTAACCAGGGAGATTTTGTCGTTTGTTTCGGGGGGTTTTTTACGCATCCCAAACGGAGTTGGGTGGGCCTGAGTTGGCGTCTGGTTTCTGAGGAGCTGGACCGCATGGAGAAAGCCAGTCGACGGCCGACCTCCGTTTGTGGAGTGGCGAAAAGGGGCTCCTTTTGTAAACTTTGGGCCTTGTGTGTGTTTTTATTTTTTTTTCTCCTGGGGAATCTTCTTTGGTTCACACATTCAGTGTGTTCAGATGAGTGACAGAAACCGTCGTTTCTGGAGTAAAACTGAAGCAGAATCAGGGCAGAATGATGTGGAGGGAGTCTGCAGCAGGTAGAACCCCGGCCCAGGTCCAGAAGGTAAATTTGGTTTTTGTTTAAACTTGGGAGAGAGAGGGCTGGGATTGACTTTTTGGCCGGATAGCTGCTTTCCCTTTTAAGAGGACAGATGTAATCACATCTCTTTCTCCGGAGGCTGCTTTTCTCCTTGGGTCAGGTATTTTCTTTTCCGGTTTAAAAAAAATAAAAATGAATGTCTGCTGCAATCGGGCAATCAGATTTCAGTGCTGTAGCACATGTTCCAGAGAGCGTGTCACAGTCCGCTTCCAAACCCACTCCGGCCTGAACCCCACGACGCAGCACTCGGCAGGCAAACGGTTAGACGCCTCAGGAGGGAATAAGGACCCCAATCATTTTTTTTCTTTGAAAACAATTTTTTTTATTTTTATTTTTATTTTTTTTTCTCTGGGGAGTTTTTATTGGGATCTTTGGTCTGAAAAGAGCGAGGGCGTTTCTCCAGGAGGAAAGCTGAAGCGCTCCCGCATCACTTCCTGCACACCTGCACAGACCCAGGTGGCTCTTACAGGCGTGGCGTAGGCCGTCACTCCGAGGCTCCTGGGTAAAAGCCGGTCTGGGATGCCTGCTCAGAACCTTCCCTCCACACTGGACCCTCTCAAACAGAACCGACAGGCCCTGGCCAATCCGCTTCATCCGTACGGCATTTCCCCTCGGAGTGACCGTGCCGTTATCTGAGGTCTGCGGCTGATTGGCTGCCTCCCTGTGCCGTGCCTGTCGTGATTGGTCCTTTCGGGCCGCTGGCGTCTCTGTTGCCGTGTACAGCTCCTGACTCACCACTGCTCTGCACCAGTTACTCATACGATAATATGAATGTTGCAGGAGTTTGCCCTTCTGTTTCAAAGAATGTTGTGCCATTTGTTAATAGCAAAAAAGAGAAATATTGAAGATATATAAAATAAAAAAAGAAGAGTTATTTTAAATTATTTTTTGGCTTTTTTTGCAATATTTATTTTCTTGTATTAGAATCTTTGTAGGACAAAATAAAAACGACAAAAAATGTATTTTTCATTAGTGCAAAAACCTATTTTTTTCCTTTTTTGTACATTTTCCATGTTTAATGGATCTTTAAAGCAATAGAAGGTTTAATGTGACTGTACATGCATGCTGTTTGTGTCGCCTTGACGACGGCTGCGCCCCCTCCCCCCCCCCCTCCTGTTCCCAGGGCCTAGGCATCCCAGCAGTCTCTGGTGTGGTTGACCAATGCAGTCAATAAAGCAGTGCTTTCTGTGTACCGCTGTGTCCACTTCATTTACCCTTCTGGAGGGATCTACGGCCATATAACACATCTCCTGTACGGTCACATGATACATCTCCTGTACGGTCACATGATAACATGTCTCCTGTATGGTCACATGATAACACATCTCCTGTATGGTCACATGATAACATGTCTCCTGTATGGTCACATGATTACACATCTCCTGTACGGTCTCATGATAACACATCTCCTGTACGGTCACATGATACTTCTCCTGTACGGTCACATAACAAATCTCCTGTACGCTCACATGATAACCCATCTCATGTACGGTCACATAACACATCTCCTGTACGCTCACATGATAACCCATCTCCTGTATGGTCACATGATAACATGTCTCCTGTATGGTCACATGATTACACATCTCCTGTACGGTCACATGATAACACATCTCCTGTACGGTCACATAACACATCTCCTGTACGGTCACATAACACATCTCCTGTATGGTCACATGATTACACATCTCCTGTACGGTCACATAACACATCTCCTGTACGGTCACATGATAACACATCTCCTGTATGGTCACATGATAACACATCTCCTGTATGGTCACATGATAACATGTCTCCTGTATGGTCACATGATAACACATCTCCTGTATGGTCACATGATAACATGTCTCCTGTATGGTCACATGATAACCCATCTCCTGTATGGTCACATGATTACACATCTCCTGTATGGTCACATGATTACACATCTCCTGTATGGTCACATGATTACACATCTCCTGTACGGTCACATGATTACACATCTCCTGTACGCTCCCATGATAACACATCTCCTGTACGGTCTCATAACACATCTCCTGTATGCTCCCATGATAACACATCTCCTGTACAGTCTCATAACACATCTCCTGTACGGTCTCATGATAACACGTCTCCTGTACGGTCACATAACGCGTCTCCTGTACGGTCTCATGATAACACATCTCCTGTACAGTCTCATAACACATCTCCTGTACAGTCTCATGATAACACGTCTCCTGTACGGTCTCATGATAACACATCTCCTGTACAGTCTCATAACACATCTCCTGTACAGTCTCATGATAACACATCTCCTGTACGGTCTCATAACATATCTCCTGTACGGTCTCATGATAACACGTCTCCTGTACGGTCACATAACACGTCTCCTGTACGCTCACATGATTACACTTCTCCTTCCCTGAAAAGTGCAGGTGGAAAGTCCGGGTTCAGAAGGTACAGTTCAAGTTTGTTCCAGTTGCCTGGATTTGCTAGTTGCCTAAAATTCCTTGGCCAGGAGGTAACTGATTAGTAGCTAATAAGTTAATGAGTGACTTAATGAGTGAGATCAGCTGGTTGATTCATGGGTGCATTCATGGCATGGCTTGTACTTTTTACTTAAATAATCCGTTTTGGGTTTTTTTGCACCCCTGGAAGCAAACCCATTTATTTAATGGACTTAAGAGCACCTGTCATTGTAACATAACTTTTGAGCTTCGCTCTTATAATGTATCTGTACTTCAAAGACAAAGGCCCCATTAATCAGGCTGCAGGATTAACAGAGTGAACTATAAATATTGCTTTTTGACCGTGACTTCAGTAAAGCCAGACGGTCTGGACTGGCCGCAGACAGCTGTGTGGTACCCTGGAGATCTGCCTCGAGTGCAGAGCTGCTCCCATTGGCTGCGTGTCCGCTGCTCCTGCTCTGAGGGGCGGGGGCGGGGGCGATGTCTGGGATGAATTAGGGCTAAAGGCAGCCCTGCTGACTCTCTGAAGAGCAGGACCGGCTCCCTCCCTCTGTGGGCGTGACTCCCGGGCTGCTGTTGTTGTTGTCGTTGGGCCCGGTCCGGCCCGGTCCGGCCCGTTCTGCTGGCGCTGAAGCGCCGCTTCCTCCTCTGCGCTGTGTGTCGCCCCGGGAGCCAGAAACACGGGGTCTGCTTTACGTTTGGGGAGGAGAGGCGAACGCACGCCACGCGCTCACGCCTCACTGCTGAACGCGCCGGACAGGCTGTTTACGCAAACCCGCCCTGCCCTGTCTCCTGGTTCTGTCCTGTCTCCTGACTCTCTGCCCTGTCTCCTGGTTCTGCCCTGTCTCCTGGTTCTGCCCTGTCTCCTGGCTCTGCCCTGTCTCCTGGTTCTGCCCTGTCTCCTGGTTCTGCCCTGTCTCCTGGCTCTGTCCTGTCTCCTGGCTCTGTCCTGTCTCCTGGCTCTGTCCTGTCCCCTGACTCTCTGCCCTGTCTCCTGACTCTCTGCCCTGTCTCCTGACTCTCTGTCCTGTCTCCTGACTCTCTGCCCTGTCTCCTGGTTCTGCCCTGTCTCCTGACTCTCTGTCCTGTCTCCTGGTTCTGTCCTGTCTTCTGACTCTCTGTCCTGTCTCCTGACTCTGCCCTGTCTCCTGGTTCTGCCCTGTCTCCTGGTTCTGTCCTGTCTCCTGGCTCTGCCCTGTCTCCTGACTCTCTGCCCTGTCTCCTGACTCTCTGCCCTGTCTCCTGACTCTCTGTCCTGTCTCCTGACTCTCTGCCCTGTCTCCTGGTTCTGCCCTGTCTCCTGACTCTCTGTCCTGTCTCCTGGTTCTGTCCTGTCTTCTGACTCTCTGTCCTGTCTCCTGACTCTGCCCTGTCTCCTGGTTCTGCCCTGTCTCCTGGTTCTGTCCTGTCTCCTGGCTCTGCCCTGTCTCCTGACTCTCTGTCCTGTCTCCTGACTCTGCCCTGTCTCCTGACTCTCTGTCCTGTCTCCTGACTCTCTGCCCTGTCTCCTGGTTCTGCCCTGTCTCCTGGTTCTGCCCTGTCTCCTGGTTCTGCCCTGTCTCCTGGCTCTGTCCTGTCTCCTGGTTCTGCCCTGTCTCCTGGTTCTATCCTGTCTCCTGACTCTCTGTCCTGTCTCCTGACTCTGCCCTGTCTCCTGACTCTCTGTCCTGTCTCCTGACTCTCTGCCCTGTCTCCTGGCTCTGTCCTGTCTCCTGACTCTCTGCCCTGTCTCCTGGCTCTGTCCTGTCTCCTGACTCTCTGCCCTGTCTCCTGACTCTCTGTCCTGTCTCCTGGCTCTGTCCTGTCTCCTGACTCTCTGTCCTGTCTCCTGGCTCTGTCCTGTCTCCTGACTCTGCCCTGTCTCCTGGTTCTGTCCTGTCACCTGACTCTCTGCCCTGTCTCCTGGCTCTGTCCTGTCTCCTGACTCTCTGCCCTGTCTCCTGGTTCTGTCCTGTCTCCTGGTTCTGCCCTGTCTCCTGGCTCTGCCCTGTCTCCTGGCTCTGTCCTGTCTCCTGACTCTCTGCCCTGTCTCCTGGTTCTGTCCTGTCTCCTGGTTCTGCCCTGTCTCCTGGCTCTGCCCTGTCTCCTGGCTCTGCCCTGTCTCCTGACTCTCTGCCCTGTCTCCTGACTCTGCCCTGTCTCCTGACTCTGTCCTGTCACCTGACTCTCTGTCCTGTCACCTGACTCTCTGCCCTGTCTCAACTCTTTGGTTGTTACATGTTTGTGCTGGTTGTAACTGTGTGCAACATGTATGTGCTTCATAGGATGATTACATATGTAGGGTGTGTCACGGTTAAGAAATGTTATCATAGTTTAGCATATGCTAATACATTCAGTATATATAAATCCTGTATATATTATGCTTATATACAGTATGTAGATGCCACTGTTGGGTCCTCCTGACTGTAGGGGGAGCCAGCATATTCCTGTCATGGTAGAGTAACAGAGTAGTCTCTCCGGGGGAATATTGTCACTGCCATGAGTGCGTCCCATTACCCCCCCCCCCCCCCCCAAAATGAATCCACCTTTCCTTCACCGTCTCCTCCCCCCAGACGTCCAGATGGAGGCGGTGGGCGTGGCCGTGGCCGTAACCATGGCAGCAGAGTTCCGTCTCCCAGGGAGAGAGGGTGAAAGGGCTGGGACAGTGAAGGGTGAGTTCTGAAGTGGGGGGTGGGGGGAGTGTATGGATCCTGACTCGCTACTGCCCTCCTGTGGCCAGTGGAGGCATGCAGGTCATTCTGCCACCACTGAGACACCTCTCCCACGCACCATTTTAGACACAGATGTTCCTTATATGATGAATTGTTCGTGATCTGCTAGTGCTAAATTAATATACACTCAGTGGCCACTTTATTAGATGCATCTGCTCGTTAACGCAAATAGCCCCCGCTCCTCCAAACAGATTATGTGGCTGCAACTCAACATATAAGACACACAAACCAACTCAAGCTGGTTCCACAGACACAACAGTGACGTCAGGTTCCTCTGATGGCCTGCCCAGTTCCCAGATCTCCCCAAAATGGAGCCCCTTTGGGGTCAGTTGGAACGGGAGATTTGCAGCATGAATTTGTGGCCACAAAAGCTATAGGAACGATGTGATGCTACTGAGTCTACATGGACCAAAATCCCTAAGGAATCCAGCACCTTGTTGAATCCAGGACAAAGAATTCTGAATGTTCTGAAGGCAAAAGGTGGTACCTGAAACCCCTGATGGAACCTGTTATTTCTTCCCATATTTGGTGGAATTTACCAAATGCTATTTTGGTGATTGCTGGGTTCACAGTACTGCATCTCAGAATGCATGAAAGTATAGCTCTGTATTGGAGATCTGAACTGTAAGTTCCTCAATTTCTTAGAACAGAGTGGTCATTGCTACTCACTGAAGTTGGATCATATGGGCAGCCTGTAGCCTAGTGGCTCACGTACATGACTGAGCCCCAGAAGGTTGGTAGTTCAAGCCCCGGCGTAGCCACAATAAGTTCAGTGCAGCTATTGAGACGTCGAGCAAGGCCCTTAACCCCACATTGCTCCAGAGGGGATTGTCCCCTGCTTAGTCTAATCAACTGGAAGTCGTTTTATATAAAAGTGTCAGCTAAATAACATATTATTATTATTATTGAGTTAGTTTGTACAGGTTATATTTTCAGCACTCCTGGCTAATTCCCATTTCCTTAAACGGAGCGTTTGGATCCGCGGATCTCCTCAAACTGTTGGTGTCGCGTGTGTAAATGCTCTGAGCAGGGGGGTTGAGACTGTCGTTGGTTCCGCGTAAACCCCCCCCCCCACGAGCAGAAATACGCGGTACCCTATTATTCAAGGACACAGTTCTGTGACACACTCTATTCACCGCTGCTATTCATAGAATCGCCTCTCTCCGCTTCCGCGTTTTATTTCAGCGCAAGGTGTGTTGATGCCGACGGTGGAATCACAACAAGGAAGTGGTTTTGCACAGAACTGGAGCGGGAGCATTCCTGCCTGACAGAATTCCCGGAATCGGAATGAGTCGGGTTCATTCATGGGATTGTTTTGCTCGTCTTTGTTTATTGTGCTCCGCTACATTTTATTTAGCGGACGCTTTTATCGAAAGCGATGTACAAAATCGACGTGCGTATCAAGGTCATACAACAAACAAACGGACATGTGAAATTAGTTACGATTCATGTACGATTGGTTGTAAGGTCATAATCATAAGTCCAGTACACAAGGTAGATAGGCCAAGTCTGTAACTACACTCTGAAAAGTAAAGGTTCATATAATAACTTGAAATGTTCCTTAATTAACCTACATTACATTGCATTATTGGCAGTTGGCAGACGCTCTTATCCAGAGTGACGTATAGTTGATTCGACTAAGCAGGAGACAATCCTCCCCTGGAGCAATGCAGGGTTAAGGGCCTTGCTCAAGGGCCCAACGGCTGTGCGGATCTTATTGTGGCTACAACCGGGATCGGACCACCGACCTTGCGTGTCCCAGTCATTTACCTTAACCTTAAGGTTAAGGCCTTACATTATCCACTACGCTACAGGCTGCCCCTGCCTTTAATTAACCTAAAAGTTAATTTAAGAACCCTTACTTTTTTTACTCTTTCGCCAGTTCACATTTGAATCTTTGTAAGTTCACAAATGAATCCTAGGCTTGCTTGAAGAACCTTCTTAAGCAAAGTTGCTATTTCTGGGATGTCTCAATTTCTGTGTTCAAAACATTGAATTAATTGTCATGGACTATAGATTTATTGATATGTACTCATATTTGTTTAATGTGTTATAAACAATACAGTGGTGCGAAAAACAAAAAACATCCAGTGAGCAGCAGTTCTGCAGACAGAAACGCCTTGTTAATGAGAGAGGTCAGAGGAGAATGGCCAGACTGGTCAAAGCTGACAGGAAGGTGACAGTAATGCAAATAACCACACATTACATCAGTGGTATGCAGAAGAGCATCTCTGAACACACAATGCGTCAAACCTCTAAGTGGATAGGCTACAGTGGCAGGAGACCAATAAGTCTAAAAAATAAGTGTAATAAATACCTAATAAAGTGCTCATATACCTAATAAAGTAATCCCGTAGAGTAAATAATCCTTTCCATCATCACAATACCGAAGCACCAAAAGTCTGGGAACTGCTTGGGCCATCAAACTACAATACCCTAATTTTAGGGCGGACACTTACCGCAAATACGTTTCCCGGAACACAATAAGGTGGCGGGGGGGTTGGGGATCTGTCTGACTTACGAGCAGGAACATCGTGTGGCTCCGGATGAATACCCCCCCCCCCTCTAATAATCGCACCGTGTAAAGCACGGCATGTAGGATCTGGAGCTGGGTCTGACAGAATGAGACCTGGGCCCTCGTCAGAAATGCGTTTGGCAGAAACGCGAGTCTTTCTCCTCTGACCGTGCACTTCCTCCATCTTCCCACAGAGCAGGATTACTGAGTTAGCTGGATAATTGCCCTGAGTAAAACCCAGAACAGGACCCTCTAACACAAAGCAGGATCACTGAGTTAGCTGGATAACTGCACTGAGTAAAACCCACAAAGCAGGATTACTGAGTTAGCTGGATAATTGCCCTGAGTAAAACCCAGAACAGGACCCTCTATCACAAAGCAGGATCACTGAGTTAGCTGGATAACTGCTCTGAATAAAACCAAGAACCCTTACAAATCTGGAACATGGACTGAAAAAGAGCTGTGCAGTCATCTGGCTAACTCAGTAATCATTTCCCTGAACAAGAAAATTCTTGTTATTTCCTTGTATTTAAAAAACATTCAATACCCATTAATTTACCATTCTTTCGAGGGATGAAAACGATTTTCAGAAGTAATGGTGAGAAAAAACTGGTTTTGATGTCATGTTTTCCGTAGTTGCCACAATCACACATTCATGCAAAGAAAACTCAACAAATAGCCATCCATCCATTGTATACACAGCTTACTTCTGGTCAAAATCACAAGGTGGGGGATGGGGGGTCTATCCCGGAAGGCATTGAGTGAAAGGCAGAAAACTGAGGAAATGTAACAAATAATTACTGCAAGACAGGAATTATGGGCCAGTGGAAGAATCGCACATGAGGAGAAGGTTGTTTGCCCATTATTAAATGAGACAGAGAGAATTCTCCTTCAACTGTCTTGCTCTGCATAGATGCATTGAGTATGTGCAATGCTTGGTGGCACAAAATGACCCTTAAGTCCGCGGGCGTCAGGAGCATCTATGGAGACATGAGACAGGAAGCGAAAAGCACAGGACAGTGGTGACCTCACACACATATCCCTTCCAGGTGAGAGGTCACAAACATTCTGACTAGAATGTTCTCAACTGAACATTCTATCGCTGATGTCACAATCACTGCTGGCGACTGAAAGCAGTGGAGTTCTAGAACTGACTTCTGACTAAGAATGTTGAGGGGAAAAAGAATTCCAAAAGCCTACTCTTCAAATGTTTAATATATTGGTCAGCTTCAGCAAGAAAGATCTGAGTTTTTGTGAACATTGTTAAGAAGAAGCTTAGGGTCAAGCTGTGTGAGTTAGACTTTATGTTCATGGCTGCAGGCATACTCATATCGGTACTTTATGTGACTTGTCCCTTATCCCATCTGTCCTGTAGTTCTCATGACGTTCGGTATGCACTTATAGTACCTCACTTTGAATGAAAGTGTCTGCTGAATAAATGTAATGGAATGACCCTTTCACAGCTAAAGTTGGGCTCTTGACAATTTTAGCTCTACTAATGCTTGTCCAAATGTAATTCAATGCTGAAAAAAGGATTTCTGTTTTTCTTGCTCCTGAATTCAATACGACATCACAGCGGTATTCGGCAAGGTCTGGTCGCTTGCTTCCTTCAGAAATTTTACTGAATTGATACGACCTTTTTTTACTATTTCTGCGCTCCGGCTCTGTTCACTGGAACGCTGTATCCACGGAGATGCTCCTTCCCGTGCTGGGCGTAACCCGCGGATACGCTGCGTTGAGAGGCAGCGTGACATTTCAATCATAACTCAGCGGACATGTGTCCGTGTGTCGAAACACTGGGAACGCGAGACTGAGCTAAACGCGGCCCTGCGCGATCTAATAAAGATTCACTATCATCTGCTCCTCCAGGCTTCCCAGCGCAATTATACACCATGTCTGCTTGTTTAGGTTCTTGGCGATTTAATTTGTTAAATAACAACAGATGGGACCGCAAGAAAGCATAATTTGCCATCATAATTTGCAATCAGGAGCAGAGAACGAGCTGATGCAAGGATCTGAGGCAGCGTCCTTCGGGGTCTGAGTGGAGATCTCCTCCTTTATGCCAAATGCTGGCGGGGTTCCCGGGACAGTGTTACTGTTTTTAGGAGAGGGTGTTGTTCTTATGTCTCGTCTCATGGAACATCTTCTGTGATCTGTTCAGAGTGGGCTTCAGGACTATAGGGGGTGTGATAGTGAGTCACCTGCCTGCTTAGACACACTGAACGCTGTATGATCCAATGTGCTGTCGTGTTGATTTGCAGAGGTGGGAAATCCAGGTTCAGGAAGGGGCCAGAGCCTATCCCAGCATACATTGGGCGAAAGGCAGGAATACACCCTGGACAGGTCGCCAGTCCATCGCAGGGCACACGCACCATTCACTCACACACTCATACCCACAGGCAATTTAGACTCTCCAATCAGCCTAACCTGCATATCTTTGGACTGTGGGAGGAAACCGGAGTACCCGGAGGAAACCCACGCAAACACGGGGAGAACATGCAAACTCCACACAGAGAGCCCCCGGCCGACCGGGATTCGAACCCAGGACCTCCTTCCTGTGCCGCCGATATGAAAAGATGCCATGTTTAAAACATATTTTATGCAAAGATATGCCTCTCCGTGTAGGCCTGCTGACATTAATAATTCAAACAGGCCCCACGGCCAGAATCATTTCAGCTCGTTCTGCGCTTGAATCCACGCGCCATTTATGCACACGCGGGGGAAACCGGAATGCTTTCCGCCGATGGGGGCATTGATATCTTAATGGGCCGGGTCAGCGCGCGAGGATCTTGGCTGGTGAATAAAACGGCGAAGCAGGAAGTGGGCGGGCGCAGAGTGAGGAGGGTAATCTGTGAGACGCTGGAGTCCTGCTTATAACGCACCGGAGAAGCCCAGGAGACTTCTGCACGAGAGCCAGCGAGAGAGAAGAGTAAGTAGCCTACACCTCCATACATATCCAGCAGCTTTTCACCAAGAGGATGAAAATAATGTTGGGGAAATGTGAATCTATGTGTGATGGGTCCTGTTCTGCCCTTCCATTGGCGTTTTAACCATTGGGAGTGTTCTAACATTGATTTGGCATCAACTGGGTTTGACCAGAAACTGGTCTCCACAGAACTTAGGACATTAGGTAGATATGAAATATTAAGTAGGGGTGCATGATGATATCAATATCGTTATCAGCCGATAATGGCTAAAAATTAATTAATCAGTATTCCCTCATGAGCTAAGATTACCTGTAGATAACATCTGTTATGATGACGTAATGGAGATGAGTCAGACAGGGTTTGACGTGATGGTGACGCTGTCGATGAAGTGAACATGGAATTCTGAACATAGCCTGATCATGGTCACCTAACTCTCTTTTATTCTCCATTTTATTTGTAATGTATTTATTTTACCAGACAAACTCAACGCTATAGACTCAGTAGCCCCTTAGACTCATACTCTCTGACGAATCCAAACCAAATTTAAATGTTGCACATAAATTGTGTTAACATTTTCCTTCATAAGTCTGTTCTCACCGACTTTCATGAATGGAAAGTTCATTTGAAAATATGAACTATGAAGGCGTCAGTCAATACGAACAGTGCAATATGGGTTACATACATCAGCTCCAGAAATTCCCATGCCCATTCCAAAATGCCAGGTGAGCCTCGGATGACGTCGTCAGTGGAAAACGGTTCCCCTCCTGGTCCTAGCGTGGCAGAAACACCAGAGACTCCGGGATTTACTCGTCAACCGACCTGCGGCCCGGCCAGCCAGACCCGGGAAGGAGACGCAGACGCGTGGAGGCCTTCCAGACCGGAGTTATGTTGCCACGGAGATCCACCGCGCCGGGCCGACTCGGTGAACACTGTGAGCGCGGCCGTTGATTGTCCGGGCCCCGGCGAAACCGAGCCCATGGGACGGACTGGCCGCGAACACGGCTGCATCAGGACTTGTGGAAAACTTCTGCTGGCGGTGGCGATGGTGCTGTTGTCCCCCGTAATAGCTGTCGGGGTGTGCATGCACGATCTGATAGTGTGCAATGATCATGAGGACCTTTATACATAAATGTATCAATGAGGTATTATATTATTGTTGTTGTGATCGTTCTTATAATGAGAATTTTCAGTAAATGACAGATCTTGTAAATTATTATTTATTTTTTATCCAACTCCGCATAAAGAACATTCGAGAGTTGTCTCTCCAGGATAAAACACGAATGGCGTTGCTTCTTCAAACGCTGAATTTGCCATCACAAACATCATCCCTCACAAAATGACCTATACTGCCATCTGGAGGCCAAATTATCTAATTACAAGATGACAGCTGCGCAATGCGGTATATTTACAAATGGAATCAATGTGGAAAAAAAAACCAAAACAAGTCCAAATGTAAAAAATAAATTAAAATTGTTAGCAATGTTGCACCTCGTACATCATTAGCTAGGCTACGTATTTCAGGTATGCGTATTTTTTTTGAAAATATAATTTGATGTGTATATATTTATATCTGAATAAATGTATAATATATTCAGGTAGCTTTTATATGTATATGTACTGACATTAAAAGTATGTTTTATGTCTATAATAATACCTGCTACATTTGTTAGCCTACACTTGATTGACTCCAGTGTTACTTTGCCCCGCCCCCACCTGCGTGCCCGCCAATTCCAAACGGTCCTTTTTTTAAAAACGTTTTTTTTTTCTTCTGTGGAATTCTCGATCACTAATCCCTTCGCTTCCCGGCGTGGTTACGACGGACGGACCTAATTGCGTAATCAGGCGTTCGAATGGAATGGAGTCGCAAATCAATTAGCGTTACAATAGGCTACCTCTTATCCTTGCTCCAGAAAAATCTTAATGATCTGATGCAAGAATATGCAATTTTGACATTTTTGATGTCACATAAAACACAACTTTCATGAATGCAATAACGATGCAAGATGCGATTGCAAAACAAGCTTGCAAAGCTAAAACCTTCACCAACACACCAACACATCAGGTTTCGTCAATTGAACACACACTAGTCTATTGTTCATTGCAAACATTTATTACAATTTCTGCTGCAAACAAGGAATTTATCCTAATGGAACAGCTCATGAAGAAGTATAGAATATAAGAAGAAATGGCGAGAAACATAGTAACAGAACATAAAATGTGTATTAATGCGCCATTCCATTAAGTTATTTTTTTAAATGAGATTATTCTCAATTCTTCAGATGGAAATTTGGCATTTGTTGCATTGTCAACTTCCATTTTCATGTGGTCATTAAAAAAGATTTACGGACAAGGCATGCACATTTGTTTTTTCTGGAATGCACAGCGATTTAACTGGGTGCTAATCTGGAAATCGCATTTAATCCATGTATGGCGCTGGTATACACTTCATATATTCGTTTCCTTGCGTTTAGCCCACCTGTTCTCGATTATTAAATAATGTTCATATTTTTGTATTTTCTTTTTTACACGGTTTCTCTTTGGAGTAACGGTATTACACCGACATCCTTCCAGGTGTGTGTATGTGATCGATGTCAATGGACCCAAGATTACGATCTTGCAGGTACTGCAGAATAAAAACCATGCCTAATGATTACTGCACGTTACAATCACGGTACTTCCAACAGTTCCACCCGCGGCTAGGTACTGTTCCCTCCTCTTGCGAAAACTTCAACACCGATTTATCTGCTGAAGCCCCAACCAAAAACCATACCTCAAACTCCCTTGCGAACAATGTGGTGTCAACCCGCCCCCTCCACCATTATGACAGCGACAATCTTCCTCCAATTCCGGTTGTATTTTCATACCCACAATGCACCGTGTCGCCTGAAACGTCAAAGAAGCTTGCGTCCCACTCGCAATGCAGCGACAATGGACCGCCAGCAATGTGAATGAAACAGACCGGTTTTCAAAAGTTCCATCACACACCGTAATAAACATTCAGGGGACTCAGGGTACGGGGGGGTACGGGGTGTACTGTGTGCAACGCTGTGATTACATCAAACGGGGGGAAGGGACGGGAGGTTGCAGCCAGAAATAAAGAAAATGTTGAAAGTAACATGGATAAGTGGCCACATTTACCGAAATCATTTTTTTTAAAACTAAGAAAGAAAATTAACATGATGAACGTTAAATACTGGTCACGTGTTTGCATGTCTACAAGTCTTTCCTGTTAAAAAATGTGCATTCCCAAGCATACCACTACTGTGTTCTGGTCTCAATGTTCAAAAGATGTCAGGGTACTGATATTTTGTATAAACAAATCATTCCTCCACTGGGTTTTGAGTTACGCAGCGTTTCAGATCAGATATATCTTAAGGGTCCAAAAAAACAAAAAAACAAAAAAAACAAAAAATGGGAGAACAACCTTGGACTTGACGTTCCTGCAGAGTCAATGCTAGATTATTTTCTAGAAAAAGTATGACAATCGTGTAACCAAATGTTCAACCAATAAAAAAAGTCTGTGGGGTTCAGGTTGTGGGTGTGGTGAGAGCAGAGGCAGGGCTGAACGTGGTGCCGGGCGGTTCAGGGCGGTTGGGGGCGGTCGGGAAGCGGGGGCTAGTCGATGTACTGGGACAGCCAGCGGAAGCCCTCCCCGTAGCCCTGCCTCTTCAACACCGTGCACATGAACACCTCCAGCGGCCGGGTGTTCAGCTCCTTCACCGGCACGTTGCCCTGGGAGGGAGAAACATCAAAAAACACGTTATATACATCACGCAGTCAGCCGGATCTAAAAGGTGGTCGTATTCTACATCAGTGCTCTAGAACTGCACTGCCTTCAGCCCCAGCAGTGACTGTGACATCAGCATTAGAATGTTCGGTAAAGAGCACTCCAATCGGAATGTTCAGAGCATTCTAATTACGTTTGTGATCTCACACCTGAAAGGGTTAAGCAGCGTCTTTAACGGCTGAGGTGTGTGAAAGAATATCAGGGTTATCGGTGTTCAGTACAGGTGAGTACAGGTGTAGTACAGGTGTAGTACAGGTGTAGTACAGGTGAGTACAGGTGAGTACAGGTGTAGTACAGGTGTAGTACAGGTGAGTACAGGTGTAGTACAGGTGTAGTACAGGTGTAGTACAGGTGAGTACAGGTGAGTTCTCTCCTCACCTTTCCCGTCGTCTGGCCGTACAGTCCGAAGAGCTCCCGGAGCTTCTCCTCGCTGATGGCCTCTGGTCTGTCGATCTTGTTTCCGAGGATCAGGATAGGCACGTTTCCGATGGTCTCGTCTGTCATTAGTGCCTGACAGAGACAGCAGGAGAGAATCAGAGAATAAGCCTCCAGTCACGTCAGAGCATCTCCAGCAAACGTGAGAACCAGGATGCAGGGAACAGCTGGGACCCCAAGGCCTGTGAGCGATCCACACGGGGCCACACACCCACAGCCCCTACGCCCTCGACACCATCACATCCACACGGGGCCACACACCCACAGCCCCTACGCCCTCGATAGTGCCCTCAGCCCTACGCCCTGCAACCTGAACCATCACATCCACACGGGGCCACACACCCACAGCCCCTACGCCCTCGACACCGGCTGCATGAACCTGGCGTAAACTGGCAGTAATGATGCTGCGTCTCTTGGCATTGTCCCAAACATCAAATACAGGAGTAAATTCAGCTGCGAGGCAGAGCGGCCACTGAGGCAGGTGGGTGTGTTTGCTGAAGGTGCTGAACGAGCTGGGGGGGGGGGGGGGGGGGGGGTTAGGAGGGACTCACGTCCAGCTCTGCTTTGGACTCTGCCAGTCTCAGGAGGTCTGCACAGTCCACCAGGAACACGATGCCGTTAATGGCGGGGAGGTAGTTCTTCCACACTCTGCGAGCTGAGAGAGAGAGAGAGAGAGAGAGAGAGGGAAAGAGGGAGGGGGGAGAGAGAGAGGGAAAGAGGGAAGAGGAAGGAGAGAGGAAGAGGGTGAGAATCTGAGAGGACAGGCAGTGTGTGCGCGTCTGAGTGTGTGTGTGTGTGTGTGTGAGTGTGTGTGTGTGTGTATGTGTGTGTGTGAGTGTGAGTGAGTGAGTGAGTGAGTGTGTGTGTGTGTGTATGTGTGTGTGTGTGAGTGTGAGTGAGTGTGTGTGTGTGTGTGTATGTGTGAGTGAGTGTGTGTGTGTGTATGTGTGTGTGTGTGAGTGTGAGTGAGTGTGTGTGTGTGTGTGTATGTGTGTGTGTGTGTGTATGTGTGAGTGTGTGTGTGTGTGTGTGTATGTGTGTGTGTGTGTGTGAGTGTGAGTGAGTGTGTGTGTGTGTGTGTGTGTATGTGTGAGTGAGTGTGTGTGTGTGTATGTGTGAGTGAGTGTGTGTGTGTGTGTGTGTGTGCGTGTGTGTGTGCGTGTGTGCGTGTGTGTGTGTGTGCGTGTGTGTGTGTGTGAGTGTGAGTGAATGAGTGTGCGTGTGAGTGTGTGTGTGTGTGTGAGTGTGTGTGTGAGTGTGTGTGTGTGTGTGTGTGTGCATGTGAGTGAGTGTGTGTGTGTGTGTGTGTGTGCGTGTGTGAGTGTGTGTGTGTCTGAGTGTGTGTGTGTGAGTGCGTGAGTGTGTGTGTGTGAGTGCGTGTGTGTGTGTGTGTGTGTGTGTGTGTGTGTGTGTGTGTGTGTGTGTGTGTGTGTGTGAGTGTGTGTGCGCGTGTGCGTGAGTGTGTGAATGTGAGAGAGTGTGTGTGTGTGTGTGTGTGCGTGCGTGCACATGTGAGTGCGTGTGAGTGTGTGCGCGCGTGAGTGTGTACCTTGTGCGTGGCCACCCAAGTCGAAGGTGGTGAAGGTCATGCCAGCGATGGTCAGCTCTTCAGAGGCTGCAGGAGGAACAGGGCGTTACTCCTGTCTCCAGCGGTTACATATCCAGTGAACTCCAGCACATTAGCGCTAGCATTAGCATTAGCAGTGAGAAGCTTTAATAGCATAGCCCTGTGTCAATAATAACTACACTTTCACCAGAGCCTGACTGGAACTTCAGCCAGTTCATCATCACATTCAATTATCATCAATCGTCGTGTGTAGCCCGATTTTTATATTGGGAATAAACTGCAGCGCAGAGAGATTTAGAGGGTTTACCGTTTACAAGTGGGTCTCCTCTGAGAAGGGTTGGGGAGCACCGAGTTCAGAAACACAAAAATAAAACATAATACATGCTACATGCAATAGGTCAGAACACGCAAACTCCACACAGAGGATCCGGCTGGCTGGGATTCGAACCCACAACCTCACTGTGCCGGCGTCCTGCTGCTGCCGGGCTCCGGGAAAGCGCAGCAGAACAGGGTCAGAACTCACTTGGATGTAAGGTGGGCACGTGCTGTCCCAATCGGTCATCTTTGAGCATGTGCAGCAGGGTGGTCTTGCCAGCATTGTCCAGTCCCAGAAACACCAGCTTCCCAGATTTCCTGTACAGTCCTGGAAAACGGCAGACAGGAAGTCAGGAGAGCAGAACGCGGACGCTCTACACACTGTCCAGATACCCAGCTCCACCATCGTGGATTCAGGCCGGCAGGGAGTTCTGGTTTTATATGCTCTCTGTGGCTGTCCGGTATTCGATCATGGCCGTGAATATTAACCAATCGGAAGCCTTTCTGAGCTGCAACAGCGTCAGTAACGGAGACCGATCTTTCCCGCTGCCCTCCCTCTCTCCGTAGAGCATCCGGCCAGTGTGCCAGACCACACCCTGTAGGGCAGGGGTCATCCAATCACAGGCCTCAGAGAACTCAGAAAAACGCAGAGAACTGCTGGTTTTCCACCCTCCCTTCAGCTGGGAGTCATGTGTGAAGCCAGTCTGGCCAATCAGTTCTAACTGTTCATTTAATTACCCACAGAATGTGTGATTGTCAGGAAACAAATTCATCAAAACAGGCCAAACAATCCTCCCCAGAAAGTTGGCAGGACTGGAGTGTTTTCACTGCCACGGGTACCAGAGGTGAAGAGAAGCACTCGTTCCAGAACAAACAGCCCAGACAAATAAACAAGGTTAGATGTGTATGCTAAATGTGCTGGTGCTGGTGGATGTCAGAACGGCAGAGTCTCTGACTTCTTTCAAGCGCAGACTGAAGACTCATCTCTTCAGGCTACACCTTTCCCTCCCTAACTCACCACCATGATTAGCCTTATATATATGCCATAGACTGTAATGGCACTTATATAGTTGTATAGATATTGTTGTTTTTTTTGTATTAGCTATTGTATTGTTGTACTCGGGGTATTGTAGCTGCCAACTGTGGTATGCTAGTTTGGAAGTTGATGTATTCTTCAAGGGTTCCGATTATATCTGTACGGTTACACTATGACTGTACTGTCCTCTCAGGTCCTCTTCGCACTTGTACTCGTGTTTGATCTGCACTTTGTTGTACGTCGCTCTGGATAAGAGCGTCAGCTAAATGCCATTAATGTAATGTAATGTAATGTAATGTAATGTAATGTAATGTAATGCACACACTCCAGTGCTTACCTAGCATCTGCAATACACTGTTGAAACCATTGTATATCCATTCAAATAGGAAGGACATATCCGGATGCTGGCAAACCTGAAACACAGAAGAAGCGGGGGGGGCGGTGAGGCTGTGCCTGGAGACGAGAGCTTTGGTTTCGCCAGGGTAAGGCGGGCGCTTGCAGAAACACAAACAGCCGCAAGGCATTGTGGGAGCAGTCCTCTCTCAAGACAGACCCACGGTGCCGCGTCACAGCAAAACTCGTATTGCCTGTTTTTTTTCTGTTTTTTTTTTCTCATTCCTTTTCTTAAAAGACTAAAGCAAACAGAAACAGGGATCACAGTGCACCGACTGAATGATTACCTAAGGCGAAAGCCATGATTCAACACTTTCAGCCTGCCGGAAGGAGCCCCGTTCTGCAACGCTGGGTCTGAACGCTGTCAAGAGTGAACTGCATAAAAGGGCTTTCACACAGGGCTGTTAATATTTAATATAACATTTATTTTAACTGTAACAAAGTCTCAGAACTGGAGGCCAGCGCAGAGACGATCGGGTTTAATCTAGCTACAGTGCACTTTGCCCTTATTGAATTTAGGCCTACTTGCATAACAAATAGGAACCCAGAGAGAAACAGACTGATGTTAAATTGTTAATGCATCCACGTTTCTCTGGGTCAAACACCCTGGTTTGGACACTTGGGACTTTAAAATCCCTGCAATCTGTGAAAAACATCTTTAGTCGTAGTTCTTAATGCTGTACAGTTTTAACGAGAAAACAAAAGATTTAAAAAAAGGTATGCTATCTTTATCTGATGGTACATAAGGAAACTGAAATGTAATGCCCGACTTCTAGAAATATTATCCTGTTTGAGTTGAACCCACCGACATGGTAGGGTCCAGACCAATGTCCAAACCTCAGAGATCAGGCCCTATACCTTCTAATGTACCCATAAACAGACAATTTACGTCACACTTACACCAGTAAGAGCTCAGAAAACTATCAAATCTGGGTATCAGAGGAATGAGGAACCTTTACAGTGCATACGTCTGACAAAACATCACATGTACAAATTAACCGGACAAAAAAGGGGGGAACAAATCTCTTTAACCTATTGCCTATTTAAGTGGTGAAATAGTCCTGTTGTGGTATAATCTCCCTGAATCATGCTTGCAAAATGTAAGCCTATTTTACTGTAAAATGTAAGGCCCCCCTTAAATGAATTTAACAGCAGACTTTGCTGTGGAGTGAAAAGAAAAGCCATGCTTCTTTGACAACAATTCTTAAAATGATAATAATAATAATGTTAGTTAGCCGACACTTTTATCCAAAGCAATTTACAGTTGATTAGACCAAGCAGGGGCCAATCCCTTGCTATGGCCTTGCTCAAGGGCCCAACAGCTGGGTGGATCTTATTGTGACTACACCGGGGCTTGAACCACCAACCTTCTGGGTCCCAGTCATGTACCTTAACCACTAGACTACAGGCTGCCCCGATTGTTGAAATTGTTTTGTAAAGGCCATGTCCCGTATCCGTTGTTAAAGGATAGCTCTGATGCAGCCATGTTTTATTTCCAAAATCAATACAGTGCCATCTCACCTGTGTCTGTGATTAAATGTAAATGGTTGGCATTTATATAGCGCCTTTATCCAAAGCGCTGTACAACTGATGCTTCTCATGCACACTCGCACACCAACAGCGATTGGCTGCCATGCAAGGTACCAGCCAGCTCGTCGGGAGAATTTGGAGGTTAGGTGACACTTCAACACACCCAGAGTGGGATTGAACCAGCAACCCTCCGACTGCCAGACGACTGCTTTTACCGCCTGAGCCAACGCGTGATTACACAGAGCAGTGCCATCTCAGCCTTCGCTCCGATTGCACAATATGCACACAGGGCTGGGGTGAGATATAGGGGGGCAAAGGTCAGGAACATGCAGACGCAGCAGAACACACTCTTCTCACTCACTCAGACAGAGACACACACACACACACACACACACACACACACCACAAGCAGGAAGTGAGCCTGCCTCACACTGCACGGATTTAAATCCCGCCACAACAACTCGACACGGTGCCTTGGGTGGACTGCAGCTGACACGTATGCATGCTGAGCACATAACCTTCACAGAACTCACTTTGAAAAAAAAGGCAACATTTAAATGAAATTATATTCTCTACGTCGTGAAAATGTACTCCTTACCTGCACAACTTCACAGGGACTAGCCAAAAAATAAGGGCTTTTTGACTGGAAGATGTCGTTGACGTTGAAACGTCAGTCTCTCTTGTCCATTAAACTGTGTTTTTGGGCTAGTCCTTATGAAGTTGTCTGGGTAAAGAGTATTTCACTACAATCGATTCGTCCTGGCTGTTGAGCACCTATTTCAGTCCTCTTCTAATTAGCTGGCTTGCAGCATGTTCGGCATTTGTTTTTGTTTTTTTTTTTTTTTTACAATACGTAGAATCATACCTGCCACTAAGCATGCATAATGGGATACAACTTTGCGTCAGTACTGACTAGTTACATTCAACAGGTAAATTAAATTCAGAACCATAACCTTGATTGGCAACCCCAAAAACATAAATGGAAAAATGAGGACACGCAGGCCTGACCTACCCATTATCCATTAAAAGCCATACTCTGGTTAAAAGTGTAAACAGAAACTCCCATACATTCATGCACACGCACACACGCATACACACAAGTCACAGAATGAGCTTTAAGCGCGGGGTTATGCTCGCTGCAGAACGCTCAGTGGGCATCGTCTCTACACACAAGCAGCACAACTGACCGGGAGATGATTCCAAAAATACACCCTGGTCTCTCCTCTCCCAGTTTTTATGCTCAGTTGACCCTGTTGCCATGGCATTTATACCTGCACAGTACACCTGAACAGCAAAATAAATAATTTCGCACAAATTTCGATGGTCACTACATAGGACATTCTGCTTCTTGCAGTGGAATCCATACACGTGTGGCGATCGGACAGATTAAGCCAAAAAGGACTTTACACCAACTGTCCGCGATACCCTAGAGATATACTCTCATAAAAAATAAAACCCAAACAAGATTACGAAGAATCTAACTGTTGCTCTAAAAACAGCTTCATATACGATCAGTTATTCAAAAGATGACACGTAATGCAATGCCTGTTGGTGATTAGTTATAACGCATAACTGCATAATGACGCCGGTTCTCTTTGTACGGCGTTTCACATCATCGGGCCAATGCACGGAAATCCAGGCTTTTACGAAGGAAAACCACTCAAGACTAACTGAATCAGACCGTTTCCAAACGACACGCGGCAGGATGGGCAGTAGTGTAATGCAAGTTGGCCAAATGTCCACGCAATACCAGTACTGAGCACACCACTTCACAAGGCACAAGTAGATGGACAATCGGTATGCCACCGAACAGGTTTCGGACAAAATCAAAATCGTTTTCTAAGTGAAACCTGCTGGACCACATATAAAATGCACGCCGAAAGCAATTGTGACTTGGTTCATTGGAATCGGCAAACATCACTAACGTTACCTATGCATTTAAATGTTTTCACGGGATTGTTAGGCTGTTAGTGTGGTTAGTAGCGGGGGCTACATTAGTTACAAGCAAATTAATGTGGTTCTTAACATTACAGTTAGATATCCATGTATTTGCATAGTAAACTAGCCGGTTAGCCAGATATTCCACACAGTCAGCATAGCCAACACACCTGGATCTATTGATATCTGCCCAGCTCAAAATGGTTGGCTAACTAGCTAGCTATTCATCCGAAACCAATTAACTAGGAGGTACTTCCCACACTATTGAAAATAATGTTAGGTAGCTAGCTTGATACTCCATATAAACGTATTCATCCCAACTGGATCAGATACTGTTTTGTCCGTAAGGATAATAATTATTATGTCAAAAGAGTCACAATTTGACAGTTGTTTCTATCCTGGCTCTATCTTGCTAGCTAGCTAGATAGACACTGACCGGCGAGTTAGCTAGCTAGCTAGCTTGGCAACCAGCTATCTAATGGTTCAGGCGAACTGTGAATAGCAATGAACCACTTCAGTATGTTCTTGTGATCTACGTGGTGATGAATTCTGACATCAAAATAACTAAAAAATAATCTGGCTAACTAGGTAGCTAATTTAGCTAGCTAGATACCGTTAGATCCTGGCAGGCAAGTTAGCTAGCTCCAGCTTGGCAACCAGCTCACTGTTATCTAATAGTTTAGGCAAGCCGGGAATGGCAATCAGCCATTTGTGTACGTACCTGTGATTAATGTGGCGAAGAATTTTGCTATTAAAATAATGAAAACAGCTCTCTTTTCCCGTAATGTGCTGTATCTCACCTTTCCTTTCTGTCTTCGTGTTTTGTTACAGAGCCACGACACACATCAATGGCCGACTGACTGCTCCCAGATCCACACAGAACTTCTTCCTGTATGTGTTTCACAATAATGTCCGCGGTATGGAAACAACATGCAATTGGTCCATGTATTCGTGTGTAGTGTGGGAGATAGAGGGAATAATCCATGCTCGAATACATTCGTTTTGTTGTACTATTTATTTAAGCTCTGTAGTATACATAGCATAATATAAACAAATGTCGAGATTGTGACATAAGCAAAAATATGTTTTTAGCACGCTTAAAATAAAAAATAAATAAAAAAAATTCACCCATTGATATATATTTTATTGGCGAGTTAATTTAGTCTTATCAAGGAATTACACACTTATGATTCTCGAAGGGGAGTAAACGGTCCTTCTGGGCTTTTTGACGAACCACTCCGGTATCCTGTTACGTTCAATCTTATGTTTTGTTTCTCGTACGACAGAAAAAAACCTTGCACAGGAACTGCCACGTGTACCAACTGCGCATGTGTGAGAAAGGTTGCGCGTCTGTCTACGTTGATCCAGGGTGATCCCTACTTCCGGTGCGATCCGAGGAGGATTTTGCGAGTACTTTTACCAAGCAGGGCCCGTACCCCCAGAAACCAGGGGAGCAGCCCTAATCATGTCTCTGTGTTAGGCTGTTTTTTAAAACAACAACCTCCTAGTCAGAGGCCAAACAGGTCCGCCAGGAAAGCTGTTTCCACTAGCTATCTAGCTAGGTTTAACGGCGTGTTATTCGCCAGCCAGACACCGCTAGCTAAATTTGATCTGGTATCAATTTCAAGATGTCAAATTCTGGGTACAACTCCCAGAATGGGGCAAGAGGGCAGCCGTATACGAATGGTGAGTAATTTTTCTTAAACTGGTCTCTTGTTTAGTGTTTAATCTCCTAGGGCTTGTTGAAATATGAAACTGTCTTTGAGTTAGTTGAAAAGTTTAATCACAGCTACAGTTCGTTAGCCAGCTAGCCAGCCAGCTAGCTAGCTAGCTAGCTAGCTCACAACTTGCGATAACTAGAGCTAACTTTGCTAGCACTAGCTAGCTCAATGTCTGCGTAGGGATAAGATAAAGAGAGGCGCATCACCCGTAAGATATTGCTGAGTCGTTGAGTGTTGTGCAGACATTTAGCCAAGCCTTCAACGGAAATCCTGTGACAGGGAATGGATACGTTTCGCGTTGAGTAACTTTGTAGCCAGCTAACTAGCTAACATTAGCTAAGTTAGGCAGTTGAAATTGCACAAGTTTCATGATGTCATTCACAGTATGTCGCCGTTAACTTGTCCACTAATAGTGGAATCGTAGGAATGGTGGAAATACGATACAATGGTAGAAATACGTTGTAGTTAAACACTGTAATGTATATCAGACTAGGCATTTTGAACGATTGGAACACGAGTGTGGATATATTTATGAGCGAGTGAAACTCGTCAGACCGAACAGGAAATGCGGCTGGATAGTATGGCATAAATTGTTATAATCAGAACTATTAACCTATTGTAAGTAAGCTAGATGATATATTTTGATAATGTAAATGTATTTACCCGAGTTAACTAACTGTAGACAAGGTGTTTGAACTTGATGGATTTTTGACTGGATTTAGATGAATGTATGAATCCGTCAAAAAATCGTGATAGATCGATACCATTGATCTAGTCGCAGATTAGGACATAGAAGGAACCCCCCACCACCACAGTTAATTAAGATGGTTCTATTTATCCGTCATCGTGTCTTGGCAACGTGGGACGTAACGTGTCCGTCATTTGTTTTGGGTTTTGTCAGCGAATTGTGATCACGTGATCGCCTGAGCCGCAATTGGCTCGTGTCCCAAGCTTATTACAAGATGTTTATTACTAAATCGGACAAACACCTATTAGCTAGTATTTACCCTAACGACTCACTTGGTGCTGAAGTCATTCTGGTGCTGTGTTAACCCCTTGGCGCAGTTTCAAATGGAAGTGCCGAGTGTACATGTGGCATGTGTTGGCGAGCCAGCAGCTCAAAGCCCTGGCGAATCTGTCACTGAAGTTCAACTCACTCCGTATTCTTTCTGTGGGGAACCCACTATGCCAGAGTTTTGCATTGTTTTTGACGGCTATTGCGCCGCGTCTCACTAGGCCTAAGCAACAATAATATCTACAGCTGAATACGAATGTCACAAAGGTCTGTGTAGGTCAACCCTACAAAAGCCCCGCCAAAGACGATATTGCCTGTCATCTGCCTGTAATAGTGTGCATGGCTGTGGTTAATTTAAATTCAAGTCGCTCTTGTCTGCAGTTAGCCTCTTTCATTTTTTGCAGTATATTTCACTTGCTTACACTATCTACAATAATATCTTCGGCTGAATACGAATGTCACAAAGGTCTGTAGGTCAACCCTACAAAAGCACACCTACAAAAGCACTTGTTTATTCCAAAAAGGTTTTCCGTCTTAAAATGTAGGAGCTTGTGCTCCTATCACCGCACATATTTGGGGTTATGGGGCACAGAACTGCTGCTCAAACGGCTAGCTTCAGGACCACTGCTGGCAAGGTGAACTCGGTGTAGTTGCAGTATCTTATGTTCTGGCGGGGATTTCTACGGCTGCAAGCAGAGCCGTTTACAGCCCCGGCCGTGGATGACGTGTGATATCGTCTTATCTCCGAGTCAGAAGCAACCGGAACCTCTGCACCCACGTGGATCTTCGGACTCTGAACACACCGGGGACCATTCCCATCAGTTCAGAGTCTTCCTTAATATCTCAATCCTGAGAAACCCTTGGCTAATGGTGATATCTAGGCAGTTTTCTCATGTACTCCTCTTTCAACCCATTACGGACTAAGGCGCCCCACAGAAAACCCATAGAAAAGGCCAAGGGGCTCGAGTGAAAATAACTTCCTAAGACCTGAGGCTTTTATGAAAAATGGTAATTTGACCAAATACACGCAGGTCGCATCCGTCTGTTAAGGGAGACGTAACGTGCAGGTTGCATCCGTCCATAAGGGAGATGTAACACGCAGGTCACATCCGTCCATAAGGGGTTAAAGGTTTCCCAGTTTGCAGTAAATCCTCATTCTGTTCCTGAAGCCCCCATTTTTTCTGTCGGCAAATCAGTGCCAGCTGTTGTTTTCTGCTTTCCTTTCGCATTTTATCAGTACCTGACGCGGCACCATCGACTTCAAAATCTTTGTCCAACTTAAGCGGATGCACATGTTCCCCATTTGGGCAAATATGAATAAATATGAATGAATTCCGATCGTCTCGATTGAGGATTGTGCCAATCTGAGCTCAGAAAGCACAGCTGTTAAAACAATCCTGTCTGATGCTCGTTTTGAGTTTCAGCCTTCTCCACAAATGCAGACGTAAGAAAAGTCGGGCTGACATGTTTGGAGTAATGGCGCATGTCGGCTGTAGACTGCTCAGCGCGTTGGATGAGTGTGTGAATCTGTGCTTTTGTGTGTGTGTGTGGCCTTGCCCTTCGCCGTCCTCCCAGCGAACACTGCTGCAGACTCAGGGCGGCTGTCTGAAAGCAGCCGTGTGCTGGCTGGCCTTGTGCTTAATAAAGGGCTTTCCCGGAAACGCGGGGATCGCCTTCATTTTCGTCGTTGAATGGGTTTTTTTTCCCCTCCGTGTCACCTCTGGATCTCTCCCGTGCTGTTGTACTCGCTCGGTCTGTGGCTGTGGGACTCAGAACACCAGCGTCATTACGATTCCCTTTCACCCGAGTCTCTGGGCCACGCGGTGATCTCTCCAGCATTCACCGTGAAATCTCCCAGCATGCCTCCTTACATGGAGGATTCCCCCCCCCCCCCCCAGCTGCTGTTCAGGCCGCACGATATGAGGAAAATATGCGACATGCGATAATGTTGTTAGATACTGTGAGGACGACTATGACTCGCCAGCGATCGATCTTGAGTGTGTGCAGAGCCGCGTGCAGAGCCGCGTGCACAGCTCTAACGTCTTCCTGCTTCAGCTGCGCTGCTAACATAGACCCCAGGCTGTGAAGAGCCTTTTCTCCTCATCTCATAAGGGGCGACATTAGCTCAGGCGGTGAGAGCAGTCTTGGGTGTGTTGAAGTGTCCCTGAGCAAGACACCTTGACGAGCTGATGCTAATGCTCCTAAACGAGCTGGTTGGTGCCTTATATGGCAGCCAATCGCCGTTGGTGTGTGAGTGTGTGTGTGTGAATGGGTGAATGAGGAGCATCAGTTGCACAGCGCTTTGGATAAAGGTGCTGTATTAATGCCGACAGTTTACCATAAGTCGTGAATGGGGTAGAGGTGGGGCCAGTAAGGCCTGTCATAGTGTGCATGGCTGTGGTTCATTTCAGTTCAAGTCGCTCTTGGCTGCAGTTCGCCTCTTTCAGGTGGGGACTATAAGACGATATTGCCTGACATCTGCCTGCAATTGCAAGACAGAATGTCAGTGCAGTATTATAGCATCTCCCTCCTTCTCTCCCTCCCTCCCTCCCTCCTCTAACTTCCATGTTATTCCGTTTTTTTCCAGGTCCGTCCCTGAACCCTGCCGCGCTGCAGCCCCTGGCCCCGGGCTTTGGAATGCCGGGACCGCCCCAGTATTCCAACCAGATTCCCTCCAAGTCTCCCATCCCGCCTGCCGGCGTTCCCGCTCCGGGACTCTACAACTCCGGCCCCTATCAGAGCGCCCCGCCCCCCAGCTCATATCAGCCTCCGGGGCCGACGCCGGTGTCCCGCCCCCCTCCTCCTCAGATGGGACCGCCCCAGTCCATGACCCCGCCCCCACCTGCCACTCAGAGCCTGGTGGCCCCGCCCCCACCGACTAGCCACGCCTACATGATGACCCCGCCTCTGCCCACCACCCATGCCCAAATGATGACTCCGCCCCCTCCTCCGATTCGTGACCACTTGACTCCTCCCCCGCCTGCAATCCGAGGCCACGTGACTCCGCCCGTGCCCGCCACACACGGTCACATGATGCCGCCGGCTCAGCCAATCACCCGCGGCCATATGATAACCCCGCCTCCGCCCTCCCTGCTCACCACGCCCACGTCGCTGTCCAATCGGAGCCCCTACCCGGGCTCCCAGAATCCCCCGCAGCCCAGCTGGCATTATGGGGGGGCCCCGGGGCTTATGGGAAATCATGTGACCTCGTCGACCCCGCCTTTATCACCAGCGTACAGCGTGGCTCCGCCCACCTCCTCACACAGCGCCTTGCGCCCCCCCGGACCCCCGAACAGCTACGCCCCCCCAGGTAAGACCGCCTCCCCCCACACACTCTCACACACACACACACACACACACACACACACACACACACACTCACACTCACACACAAACACACAAACACACACACACACACACACTCTCTCACACACACACACACACACACTCTCTCTCACACATACACACACACTCACACACTCACACTCTCTCACACACACACACACACACACACACACACACACACACACTCTCTCTCACACATACACACACACTCACACACTCACACTCTCTCACACACACACACACACACACACACTCTCTCTCACACATACACACACACACTCACACACACTCTCTCACACACACACACACACACACACACACACACACACACACACACACACACACACACTCACACACACACAGGCCTGAACCCCTGCAGATACAGAGACACATCTTAAACTGAAACTAAAGAAAGTATCGGTTGAAAAACTGAGAGCAACCAGAGAAATTATAGGAAACCAAGGTGTGCGACTAAAATGATGAATACAATTCAATGAAAAAAAAAAAGAAAGATGGATTGGCACACGCAGAAAGACCTTGGTCAGAACCCTGTGGGCGGGATGGCTCACACAGTCCTGAGCGCCCCAGGAAGGCACCGATCTGGCTGATGTTGGAGGTGAACTCTGCCCTCAGACGGGCGGGTCTTATCATGTTGGCAGGGCTTTGTGTGTCGTGTCAGACCGTGAGATCACCTCCAATCTGCTCAGCAACCGCTGCATCTGCCCTCGAATGAAAAATAATAACCGTAAAAGCATGCTCCACAGTCACCGGGCACGCCCGGAGCTCCGCGTGTTTCACTCACGGTCAGGTGGGACACGAGGGCTAGGCCAGGCCAGGTGGGACACGAGGGCTAGGCCAGGCCAGGTGGGACACGAGGGCTAGGCCAGGCCAGGTGGGACACGAGGGCTAGGCCAGGCCAGGTGGGACACGAGGGCTAGGCCAGGCCAGGTGGGACACGAGGGCTAGGCCAGGTCAGGTACATGCTACGCTCATCAGAGCAGACGTGTGGAACGGAGTCCTGGATGTGGGTCTGCCAGAGCTGACGGGGCTGGTTTGGTCTCAGCCAATGGCTCCAGGTTTCCTTTGTGATGTCATAGTGGCACGGCCGTGCGTGCGCCTCGTGCGATAGGCCGATCCAGCGCTGCTAGAAAGATGGGAGTCTGTAAATTTGCATGAACACATGCGAGATTATCTTCATTTATTTTGCATAAAAAGCTGGTATCACCCCACCCCTCCCCACCCCACCCCACCCTCGCTCTGTGCTCTGTGCTGGGTGACCTGCCTTTTGCCCGGTGCCGCTGTCATTTCACAATCAGGCTGCTTCCATTGCGCAATCCAACTGGAAAACCAGCCGAGCCAAGAGCGCTTTTCCAACTGTACTTACTGATGTCTGGCCTGGACGGTGCTGCGGTGGGGAGTCACGTAGTCGGCGGGACTGAAGGTCTGCGGTCGCGCTCGCTCCTGCCCTCTCCGACCGTCAGCCCTGAGGTCATGAGAGGCCGCATTGTGTTGCATGCTGGGAGTTTTTGTAAGGCCGGCTTGCTACGATTCTGTTGTTCTGGATTCAGATGTTGTTCTGCGCTCTTTTGAACTTGCCTGGTGAAATTGAGCTGCACGTGCCCCTCGAGTTCCAGAGGGAAAAACCTCCCGTTGAGGTGTTCACGATGCTTCCTGGGGAGTGACCTTGTAGAGAGACCTCCTCCACGCCCCAGGGAGACCTCACGCAGAATACAGATTGTGCAAAATGCATAGAATGGTGTCCGGGCTGTTTTTCACAGGTTGAATGTAAACCGTGACCCCAGAGGGTGTGGTTGTATTTAACAGTCTGTGTGTCCTGCTCATCTCTCTCCAGGCTCGGCCCCCCCCTCCATGAGCCCGGGGCCCCCCCAGGGGTATCAGCAGCCCGGCAGACCGCCTTACGCCCCCCCGCCTGCCTCCGGGCCCCCCCCCCTCCATGAGACCCACACCGCCCCCTCCTGGAGCCACCCCGCCCCCGCCCCACCCCCCACAGCAGGAAGGTACGGCCACAGCCGCCTAACGCCGGGGCCACGTGTGGGACCTCCACGTGTGGGACCTCCACGTGTGGGACTTACACGTGTGGGACCTCCACATGGGGTTCCAGCTCTGGTGTCTCGTACACATGCAGACTGCTCTCCTTTAATTACTGCTGAATTTACTCACGCCTCAGTGGTGCTCAGTGGTCAACATATTCAGTGCTTTTGCTCCGTTTACTTTTTAGCCAGATCTTGGGGGGTAAATCATGAAGCAGGATTTTACTGGGTTAGCTGGATAAATTCTCTGTGCAAAACCTGGAACCCTTACAAAACTGGAACATGGACTGAAGTAAAATCAGCTGGGTTTTACTCTGTGACCTGAACCAGCTATCTCAGTCATCCTGCTTTCTCATATGCCCCCTGGGTTCACATGGTATTTGTTTTGTATTCAAATACTTTTCTGCATTTGACTAAGCTTGCCTGGTGTATTCTTTAAAAATAAAATGATACTGCGAGTGTAAATCATGCCCATGTAAGTTCAAAGGCACCAGGATCAATAGAGCTAAAGCACGTTTAATAATGAGTGTCATTCATTTTCTCAGATGACAATGTCATTTATATTTGTCCACTATAATGAAGGCATGGGGGTCATGCAACATATTTATCTGTGAAATTAAATTGAAGGTTTTCATGCAGCAGATTATTAATATTTGAACATTCTGGCATTCTCAGTTATTTTAAGTCTTAGTATCTTATTATATTCAAAGAAGCCACGTAGGCGAAAAAACACGAAAAGCAACACTGATGATGAGCAGTGAATAGACACACAAAACCAGAATCAACGTTGCTGGTGAACGTCTCTGAAAGCCCCTCTTTTGCTGAGGGCTTGAGCCAGTCGTTGTGGCTGAAGGCGAGCAGCAGGACAGGTTTCCTGCAGCTCAGCGCTCCCGGCAGACTCCCGCTCTCTTATCTCATCCGGCAGACCACATCGCTGGGGTCACTTTCAGACTCATTTCTTTTTTTTCCAGCTGCATGAACGATAGCAACGCTCGACAGCCAATAGAAATATAGAAATCCATCCGAAGTTACAGGTGTGTCACCCTGAACATGGCAGATCGTGGTACCACTGTTTACAGAACGTGATCGAAATTCTGTCAACTTTCTGTTCCCCTCCAATCAGCATCCTTTAACGGAGCGGTGCGCGTTCCCCCCCACCCCCACCCCCCTTCAGAAACTCCCCAGAAAGATCAGTTTCACTCTCGTGTACCTCACCCCACGGAAGCTCGTTCTGCTCCAACGGCTGCTTCAGCGTTGTCTTTACCTGTCTCTGCTCTCTCCTGTGTTGCTCCTCTCTCTCTCTCTCTCTCTCTCTCTCTCTCTCGCCCTCTCGCTCGCCCACGCCAGTGCCTGAGTGTGGAACTCTGGGTAATAGCTGGGCCCCGGATGAGTGCCCGCTCCCCCCCTCCTCTGATGACGAGGCCGTGTGTGGCCCTGAGCACGCAGGTGTGACATCAAGACTCCGTCCGCTGTCGTTGTGTCTCTGTTTGTGCCGCCACAGACCCGCCCCCCGCGCGTTCGTGACCCCTCCCTCGTCATGGTTTCCGTCTCTGGTTCTGGTGCCGTGCTTTGTGACGTGTTCTTCCATTTCTCACCCATACACGCTCGCCGGCGTACACTGACGAGCTAGAACGTGCTTCTCGTGTCCGGACCGTGAGGAGAGTAGATTATTTGCGCCGTTGTGTTTAGAAAGAGAAGCGTTTGTGTGAAACTAGCCCGCCCTTTTCTGTGAACCCTCATCGCCTTTCTGAATGGCCACAGGAACAGGACCGCCTGTCGCCGGTGATTTCTCAAACGCCCCTCATCCCTTCGACCATCTGGAAACGGGCTCGAGACACATGGGTAAGAGAGAGAGGTCTTCATATTCGTCCATTTTAAAGGCCGATTTCAGCATAAAATTCACTTTCACTTGTAGATGAGTATGAGGTACACCTCTACCAAAATGTGCACTTTTGCTGCCCGATATCTCTGTACAGAGACTGCTTTGTCCATCGACAAAGAGAGAATGAATCGGTTACGCCTTCAGCTGTTAAAATGAGAAGGTTGTTTTGCAGTAGAATTCCCGTATAACTACATGTTGGCCTATTTCCGCTGTATTCTGCCACAGTGTGCTTTTTGGGCAGTGTTTTTGGGCTAACTGCCAGAAAGTTGGTTTGTGCTGTTTTTTGGGGGGTTTTTAAACTATTTTTAAACGCTTTTAATTTCAGCCGGGCCTCCCCTACCCCCTCAGCCGGGTATGAACAGAATGGGCCACTCTTACCCCACGCTGCCCCCGGGGTACCAGAACACGGGTCCCCCGACCGCCACCCCCGGGCCCACCAGCAAGCAGCCTTACAGCCCCGGGCCACAGCCCTATCAGCAGGTACCGTCACCCTTCCCCGCCCCCCTGATGCCCTGTTCCTTAAGTTTCCGTTTCAGCTTCATTCACTCTTGATACTGATTGGCAGCCCAACGAGTGCTCGAGCTGTTGACGGAGGTGTGCTTTGTTCGAGTTGGAGTAAAAACCTACAGGATGGTAGATCTCCAGGAACATTACATTACATTACATTACATTAATGGCATTTGGCAGATGCTCTTAGGCAGAGCGACGTACAGTTGATTAGACTAAGCAGGAGACAATCCTCCCCTGGAGCAATGCAGGGTTAAGGGCCTTGCTCAAGGGCCCAACGGCTGTGCGGATCTTATTGTAGCGGCGGCCTGTAGCGTAATGGTTAAGGTAAATGACTGGGACACGCAAGGTTGGTGGTTCTAATCCCGGTGTAGCCACAATAAGATCCGCACAGCCGTTGGGCCCTTGAGCAAGGCCCTTAACCCTGCATTGCTCCAGGGGAGGATTGTCTCCTGCTTAGTCTAATCAACTGTACGTCGCTCTGGATAAGAGCGTCTGCCAAATGCCAATAATGTAATGTAAATGTACCCTGGGATTCCAACCACCAACCTTGCCTGTCCCAGTCATTTACCTTAACCACTACACTACAGGCTGCCCTAGGTTGGGCAGGAACAGGGTTGGGCAGCCCTGCTCCAGCTGTTGAATGAGGTGTGGCTCTGTTAGGGTTGGAGTGAAAACCTACAGGACAGTAGATCTCCAGGAACAGGGTTGGGCAGCTGGGTGATCAGCAGGATTTCAGCCATTTTCGCTGTAATGCCCGTCTCCTGTGTTATTGTTTCCGTTCTTAATTAATCAACGAGCCCAGCCAGTGGGGCGATCTGAGGATCGACATCTTTGCTAAATGGCTGGATCAACTCGCTGATCGCTGCTGAAGAACGGCCTTGTGTCTGTACGCCTGCTTTACTGTCATCATAATCTGAGCGAAATGCCATCGGAGGATTTTCTGGTTGGACCAGGAGGGCGATTGGTTGGGAACAGATGCTTGCATATGCTCTGGCCCTGCCTACCCCAGGTGTTTTTGTTAGTTTTTTTTTTTTAAGCCAGTTCTATAGCGGTTTTGCAGCCGTTTTGTTGTCTCTGTAGCTTTTTTTTTGTGGCTGTTGTGTTGTATATCTGTAACTTGTTTTGTGACTATTGTGTTGTATTTCTGTAGCTGATTTTGATCTGATTTGTGTTTGTGCAGCTGGTTTAGAGCTGTTGTGTGTTTGTGCTGCTGGTTTTGAGCTGTTGTGTGTTTGTGCTGCTGGTTTTGAGCTGTTGTGTGTTTGTGAAGCTGGTTTTGAGCTGTTGTGTGTTTGTGCAGCTGGTTTTGAGCTGTTGTGTGTTTCTGCTGCTGGTTTTGAGCTGTTGTGTGTTTGTGCAGCTGGTTTTGTTGTGTCTGTACCAGGTTATGCGGCTGTTGTCTCTCTCTAGCCTGTTTTGGGGCTCTTGTGTTGTGTTGTGTGTCTAGCTTGTTTTGAGGCTCTTGTGTTGTGTTTCTGTGGCTTGTTTTGTCTTTGCAGCCTGTTCTGCAGCTGTTGTGTTGTGTGTCTGTAGCTGGTTTTGGGGCTGTTGTGTGGTGTGTCTGTAGCTGGTTTTGGGGCTGTTGTGTTGTGTGTCTGTAGCTGGTTTTGGGGCTGTTGTGTGGTGTGTCTGTAGCTGGTTTTCTGGCTGTTGTGTGGTGTGTCTGTAGCTGGTTTTGGGGCTGTTGTGTGGTGTGTCTGTAGCTGGTTTTCTGGCTGTTGTGTGGTGTGTCTGTAGCTGGTTTTGGGGCTGTTGTGTTGTGTGTCTGTAGCTTGTTTTGGGGCTGTTGTGTTGTGTGTGTCTGTAGCTTGTTTTGGGGCTGTTGTGTTGTGTGTCTGTAGCTGGTTTTGGGGCTGTTGTGTTGTGTGTCTGTAGCTGGTTTTGGGGCTGTTGTGTTGTGTGTCTGTAGCTTGTTTTGGGGCTGTTGTGTGGTGTGTCTGTAGCTGGTTTTGGGGCTGTTGTGTTGTGTGTCTGTAGCTGGTTTTGGGGCTGTTGTGTTGTGTGTGTCTGTAGCTTGTTTTGGGGCTGTTGTGTTGTGTGTCTGTAGCTGGTTTTGGGGCTGTTGTGTTGTGTGTCTGTAGCTTGTTTTGGGGCTGTTGTGTTGTGTGTCTGTAGCTTGTTTTGGGGCTGTTGTGTGGTGTGTCTGTAGCTGGTTTTGGGGCTGTTGTGTGGTGTGTCTGTAGCTGGTTTTGGGGCTGTTGTGTGGTGTGTCTTTAGCTTGTTTTGGGGCTGTTGTGTGGTGTGTCTGTAGCTGGTTTTGGGGCTGTTGTGTTGTGTGTCTGTAGCTTGTTTTGGGGCTGTTGTGTGGTGTGTCTGTAGCTGGTTTTGGGGCTGTTGTGTTGTGTGTCTGTAGCTGGTTTTGGGGCTGTTGTGTGGTGTGTCTGTAGCTGGTTTTGGGGCTGTTGTGTTGTGTGTCTGTAGCTTGTTTTGGGGCTGTTGTGTGGTGTGTCTGTAGCTGGTTTTGGGGCTGTTGTGTGGTGTGTCTGTAGCTGGTTTTGGGGCTGTTGTGTTGTGTGTCTGTAGCTGGTTTTGGGGCTGTTGTGTGGTGTGTCTGTAGCTGGTTTTGGGGCTGTTGTGTGGTGTGTCTGTAGCTGGTTTTGGACCTGTCTGTTCCCTCTCCCTGCAGCCCCCGATGGGTGCGGCCCAGCTCAGCCCGTCCATGGCCCAGCTCAGCCTGCAGGCCCAGCCCCCCGAGGCCCTGCGGGTGGTGAACCTCCTGCAGGAGCGCAGCCTGCTCCCCCCGGGCCCCGTGCCCGCCCCCACGCCCTGCCTGCCCCAGGACCTGCAGAAAGTCAACTGCAGCCCGGAGTGAGTGTGTCACCGCCTGCACACTGCTAAGTGCTGCAGCACACACACCGCTGTGCTGCACACACACCGCTAACCGCTACAGCGCGCCGCTAACCGCTACAGCGCACCCCTGTAGCACACCCCTACAGCTCATTGCTAACCACTACAGCGCACTGCTAACCGCTACAGTGCACCGCTTGCCGCTAAAGCTCACCGTTAATCTTTGACCTCTATAGCACAACACTGACTGCTAAAGCACGCTGCTAACAGCTATGGCTAACTGCTAAAGCTTACCGCAATAGCACTTCAGCACTGCCTAAGCAACACACTGGCCTCTTGAGCAACTTGTTTCCACCTGTCTTCATTGACCACATTGGGTTCTCTTTATTATTAAGGACCACAGTCTGTGGAGTGTGGTGCCTTGTGTGTCACAACCGCGAACCTTACGCAGGGCAGACTGAGCCTTCCTTGGGAGAATATGTGAACTCTCTGTCCTGTCTCTCAGTTCCTCTTTACAGTGGTTTCTGTCGGCAGCTTTTCAAGAATTGCAATCGCTAACAGCACCGGTCCCTCGGGTCCAGTTTGCTAATATTACATGCTGTGCAGGAGCTCCTTTGCCTAACCGTTTGTGTCTCTATGTGTTCAGGCTGCCAGTGTACACGCTTCCCAGCACGATAACCTGTTTCGCTGTGACCTCAGTGAATTGCTGACAGGTGTGTGTTTGCCCCCTGTGTGTCTTCAGGGTCTTCCGGTGTACCCTCACCAGCATCCCTCAGACCCAGTCTCTGCTAAACAAAGCCAAACTGCCCCTGGGCCTCCTGCTGCACCCCTTCAAAGACCTGTCGGTAAGACCTGGCAACCCCCAGGGCCTCCTGTTCACTGCAGAAAAATCCTTAACTGTATGCGTCAGACCTGGCAACCCCCAACCTCCTGTTACCTTTGTAAAACCCATAAACTGTGCGCCTCAGTCCTGCCAACGCCTGACATCCTCAGTTTACAGCAGAAAAACCCTGAGCTGAATAATGGATGTCACTTGGAGTATTTCCAGAGTCGATGCATAACATTACTGGATTGATGCCGACGTTACAGTAATGCGTGTCCCTGTGTGTGAAGGGGTGTGTGTGTGAGTGTGAGTGTGTGAGTGTGTGAGTGTGTGAGTGTGTGAGTGTGTGAGTGTGTGAGTGTGTGAGTGTGTGAGTGTGAGTGTGTTAAAAGAAAATGAAATGGCCTTATTAAAGGACATACGGTGCAATCGCAGATGAGTTACACTCATCTCCTAAGGGTTCTGATTGGATGGATTTGGTGCGGGCGGCCATTTTGAACACACGGCTGAGATGATGTTTTCTCTTGTTGCCGGGCGACTGCAGCAGCTGCCGGTGGTCACCTCCAGCACCATCGTGCGCTGCCGGTCCTGCCGCACCTACATCAACCCCTTCGTCTCCTTCCTGGACCAGCGGAGGTGGAAGTGCAACCTGTGCTACAGAGTGAACGACGGTGCGTTGGTCAGGGGTCAGGGGTCAGGGGTCAGGGGTCAGGGGGGAGAGGGGGGCACTGCTCAGCAGGGTGGGGGTGTTCAACATGTCAGCCCGTGGTGTAGTGGTCACATGACTGGGACCCGCAAGGTCGGTGGGTCGATCCCTGGTGTAGCCACGATAAGACCATATTGCTCCAGGGGGGGGGGGGGGATTGTCTCCTGCTTAGTCTAATCAGTTGTAACAGTAATGTAATGTAATAACATCTAATGTAATGGATGGCTTGCTATTTTTCGGGGTTTATGTCTGGTGTTTGCTCTTCTGTTACTCTATAAAGCATTGCTGTGACCGTCTTCTGTAAAAAGTGCTTATAAAAATAAAACTGGATTCAATAGCCTTCTTCTGGCTGGACCGATGTCCCGACTGCTTGAAACCTCTCTCTGAATGCTGTGCCCGGTCCTTGTCTAAAGTGAGGTGTGTGCGGGGGGTGCCTCGCGGTCCTGTCTGCGCGTGACGGTGACGTCGCTCACCGTTTCTCCGGTGGCTTACTGTGGGTGGGCCTTCATGGCTGCAGACTGACCCGGGCGCATATTGCCCCGAACGGCCGCTCCCCTTCTTCGTGTGTGTGTGTCTGGCTGACGTGTTTACCCCTCCTTCTCTTGCGCAGTCCCCGAGGAGTTCATGTACAACCCGGTCAGCCGGTCCTACGGAGAGCCTCACAAACGTCCTGAGGTCCAGAACCCCACCATCGAGTTCATCGCACCCTCGGAGTACATGGTAATCCAGCGCCATCGCACACCTGCCCCCCGGCTGGGGTTACTCTACACCTGCAGTACGCCAGGGGTCAGGGGTCAGGGGTCAGGGGTCAGGGGTCGGGGGTCGATGGCTCTGGCCCTCGAATCCAAACCCAGCCCTGCTTCTCTGGACTCCAAGGTGAAGGGAGGGTGGAGAACCAGCAGTTCTTGGCCCTCGAGGACTGCTGATCCCTGCTGTATCCCTGACCTGCATGGTTGACGAACAAACTCTTGAGTTTATATGACTTTTCCGCTTTTAGGAGACGCTGTTTGACAGATGATATTTTTATGAAAATATTTGAAGTTTGTGTGACTTTTTTTTTGTGACTTTTGTGTGAATCTTGTGTCCGTGTTTCTCAGCTAAGGCCGCCTCAGCCCGCTGTGTACCTGTTCGTCCTGGACGTTTCCCACAATGCCGTGGAAACCGGTTACCTGGATGTCGTCTGTCAGTCCCTCCTCGACAATCTCAGCTCGTGAGTTGGTTCCGATTGCAAACCGGTGTACCAACTAAGCTGTATTTTTATATAATAGTGATTATGATGCAACAATATCTAAATTTGCTGACGTGTCCCATCTAGTCCTCTGTGGGGAATTACTTGTGGAAATTGTCACATTGCTAAAATAACATCAATGCCAGTTAAGAAAAAGCGGAACAGAAACGCATGTTACCCCTGATAAGCTTTGAAGACATATTTTGTGGGGCGGTTTTTCTTAACCACAAACCTTAAGGTGATGGTGCGTTGTGTTATTTATACACTCTGTATCACACCTCTTCAGTAGCGGGGCTTTCTGTGGATTTGAAACCTTTGGCCACCTGTGGCCGTTTCTCAGCGACTGCTCGTCTGGACCGTGCAAATCAGGGCGGCTCTGGGGACAGACGTGGTGACACAGGGTTTTTTTTAACCGGCGGGTTGTTTCTCCTCTTCGTCTCAGACTTCCGGGAGACGCCAGGATGAAGATGGGCTTCATCACGTTCGACAGCACCATCCACTTCTACAACCTGCAGGAGGGCCTGTCTCAGCCCCAGATGCTCATCATCTCCGACATCGACGGTGAGGAGGCGACCGCCCTAACCTCGGAAACGACCCCGCCGCAACCTCGGAAACGACACCGCCGTAACCTCGGAAACGACCCCGCCCCAACCTCGGAAACGACCCCGCCCGACCTCTAGAAGCATATCTTACGTGCCCTGTCTTTAGCTCTTTAAAATGCAGCCCTCTGTTCTCAAAGGGAGTGTTCCCATTCACCCACTCACTCACTCACTCACTCACTCACTCACTCACACACTCACTCACTCACTCACACACACACACACACACACTCACTCACTCACTCACTCACTCACTCACTCACTCACTCACTCACTCACTCACTCACACACACACTCACTCACTCACACACTCACTCACTCACACACTCACTCACTCACACACTCACTCACTCACTCACTCACTCACTCACTCACTCACACACACACACACTCACTCACTCACTCACTCACTCACTCACTCACACTCACTCCACTCACTCACTCACTCACACACACACTCACTCACTCACTCACTCACTCACTCACTCACTCACTCACTCACTCACACTCACTCACACTCACTCACACTCACTCACTCACTCACTCACTCACTCACTCACTCACACTCACTCACTCACTCACTCACTCACTTACACACTCACTCACTCACTCTTTCATTCATTCGTTCATTCGTTCAACTCATTTTCCACATCCTAAATATGAAGTGTGAATTATTTCACATGACATAGTGCACGTATGTCATGGAAAGGTGTTCATTAAAATATGTTGTTTCATATATTAATTGTTTCATTTGCAGTTCGTGCATCAGAACCTGTGAGATGGGGAATGGCATTAATTTGGCTCTGACATGACAAGACATTTTGAAACGTTGAAAGTAATATGGAATTAAACCAATTTTCAAAGTTCAATCCTGTATCCAAATGAACTCGTTTGGATACTCAGTTGGAAACTCACTCCATCGCTCCAACACTGTTGTGTGCGTTTTATTTTCTGTCATCAGTGTGAAGCGTTTGCAGAGCCCCTCGTGCAGTCGTACGGCCACACTGAGAGCTGAGAGTAGTGTGTGGAGTTCTGTGGATTTAACATGGCCGTCACGCCCTGTTCTCTCTCCTGTTATTTCACCCTGCAGATATTTTCCTGCCTACCCCCGACAGCCTCTTAGTCAACCTCAATGAGTGCAAGGAGGTACGGCCCACCTTTACGTAACCCGCTTCTGTCTTTATTTTATTTATTTTACCCAGAGCTGTCCGTGTGTGTGCTGGGGCTGAGATGTGCGTTGGTGTCATTCAGAAAAAACTCACTGTTTATGATTAAATAATGATTGACATGCATTATGTGTTTGACAAGACAATGGCGAGCCCCAAACTCAAGCCCCAAAACCCATCGCAGTGTGAAGGGAGCAGGTACTTGAGGCTATTGTTTTTTAGGCTCAGAGTCTCTGAAATGGAGAAATGTTCTCAAATGTAATTGGAATGACTCAGGTATGACAGTAGCTACAGAGAGTTTGATTCCTATCACACTGCTCCGTGGCATATTCAGAAGACGAGTGACTCTCTGAAATAGGACTCATAAGATGAGTGACTCTCTGAAATAGGACTCATAAGATGAGTGGCTCTCTGAAATAGGACTCATACGATGAGTGACCGTCTGAAATAGGACTCATAAGATGAGTGGCTCTCTGAAATAGGACTCATAAGATGAGTGACTGAAATAGGACTCATAAGATGAGTGACTGAAATAGGACTCATAAGATGAGTGACCGTCTGAAATAGGACTCATAAGATGAGTGACTGAAATAGGACTCATAAGATGAGTGACTGAAATAGGACTCATAAGATGAGTGACGGAAATAGGACTCATAAGACGAGTGACTCTCTGAAATAGGACTCATAAGATGAGTGGCTCTCTGAAATAGGACTCATACGATGAGTGACCGTATGAAATAGGACTCATAAGACGAGTGGCTCTCTGAAATAGGACTCATAAGATGAGTGACTGAAATAGGACTCATAAGACGAGTGACCGTCTGAAATAGGACTCATAAGATGAGTGACTCTCTGAAATAGGACTCATAAGATGAGTGACTCTCTGAAATAGGACTCATAAGATGAGTGGCTCTCTGAAATAGGACTCATAAGATGAGTGACTCTGAAATAGGACTCATACGATGAGTGACCGTCTGAAATAGGACTCATAAGATGAGTGACTCTCTGAAATAGGACTCATAAGATGAGTGGCTCTCTGAAATAGGACTCATAAGATGAGTGACTGAAATAGGACTCATAAGACGAGTGACTCTCTGAAATAGGACTCATAAGATGAGTGACTCTCTGAAATAGGACTCATAAGATGAGTGGCTCTCTGAAATAGGACTCATAAGATGAGTGACTCTGAAATAGGACTCATAAGATGAGTGACTCTGAAATAGGACTCATAAGATGAGTGGCTCTCTGAAATAGGACTCAAGATGAGTGTCTGAAATAGGACTCATAAGATGAGTGACCGTCTGAAATAGGACTCATAAGATCAGTGACTCTCTGAAATAGGACTCATAAGACGAGTGACCCTCTTAATTATTTCTATTATTATAAAAAAACAATATTGCCTGTCAGGTGAGAGAGCTTTGCCAATGGTGCAAGACATTTCAGTTGTCTAGCATTTTGAAAGTAATTTAAAACAAGCAGCTATTTTCTACTTGAGACAAAATAAGTGTAAGTCTCATGAAACTAAAACTGTGTGTGTGTGTGTGTGTGTGTGTGTGTGGGGGGAAAAAAACAAAAATTGCACTTGCGATGACTGTACTTTTTGTTTAGCACAGCACTTCATGTGTTTTTTTACTAGTTATGGCTGTGATGCTTTAACTTGTGGAAGAACCTATGCACGTGTAAGTCGCTTTGGATTAAAAGCGTCTGCCAAATGACTAAAATGTAAATGTAATGTAAATGTGTGTGTGTGTGTGTGCGTGTGCGCAGCTGGTGCAGGACCTGCTGAAGTCGCTCCCCCAGATGTTCGTGAAGACGATGGAGACGCAGTCGGCCCTGGGGCCGGCCCTGCAGGCGGCGTTCAAGCTGCTGTCGCCCACCGGGGGGCGCGTGTCCGTGTTCCAGACCCAGCTGCCCTCGCTCGGCGTGGGCGCCCTCAAGTCCCGCGAGGACCCCAACCAGCGGGCGGCCGCCAAGGTGCCCGCGCGCACACGCCTTTCTGCGCTCTGCTCCGATTCGCGTAGAGTAGGGATCATCGCATCACGGCGTGAGGACCGTCTGGCCAATCGCAGGGCTTGGATTGCTAATGGCGACATTCTTCTTCTGTGTTTTTGTGTCTGCATGAACTCTCCACTTTCTTAAAGAGCCCGGCAGCTGCATGACCATGTCGGCTGACGGCCATGTTTGTTCTTCTTCTCTGCTTTTTTTGTGTCCCAGGATGTACAGCACCTCTCTCCTGCCACCGATTTCTACAAGAAGCTGGCGCTGGACTGCTCCGGGCAGCAGGTGGCTGTGGACCTGTTCCTCCTGAGCGGGCAGTACTGTGACCTGGCCTCTCTGGGTGAGCGCAGAGCACGACTGCGCCTTAAATGGCAGTACATTACACGACATAGCCAGTGCTTCTGTAATTAAGCTATCGTGCTAACGTGCTATCGTGCTAACGCGCTAACGGCTCCTCTGTCCTCCCCAGGCTGCATATCCAGGTACTCAGCCGGCAGCATCTACTACTACCCCTCCTACCACCACCAGCACAACCCCGCCCAGACCGAGTGCTTCCAGAGGGATCTGAAGAGATACTTCACCCGCAAGATCGGCTTCGAGGCCGTCATGAGAATACGCTGCACGAAAGGTGCGCTATTGAGGCGGTCGTGGTGAATGGGCAGGTGAATGAGGAGGCGGATGAGGTGGAGGTGTTGACTCCCTGCGCTGTAACTCCTCCCAGGTCTCTCCATACACACGTTCCACGGGAACTTCTTCGTGCGCTCGACCGACCTGCTGTCCCTGCCCAACGTGAACCCTGACGCGGGCTTCGCCGTGCAGATGTCCATCGAGGAGAACCTGCTGGACATGCAGGTGGTCTCCTTCCAGGCCGCCCTGCTCTACACCTCCAGCAAAGGTGCGCTGCGTCACCACGTCGTTACAGCCCTGCGATTGGTCAGGTCAGAATGTGCTGCGCTATGAGGTCATAAAGGACTGGGGTTACAGCCCTGCGATGGGTCAGGTTAGAATGTGCTGCGTTATGAGGTCATAAAGGACTGCGGTTCCAGCCCTGTGATTGGTCAGGTTAGAGTGTGTTGAGTAATGACATCATTAAAGCCCAGTTTATCGTAAATTGATGTATCGTTGTTGGCACCAGCGAATTATCACATTTGATGATCGGTCACAACGACTTTTAGTTTATACCGGAGCGGCGGAAGGTTTGATGTTGTCGCCATCATCGCTGAGACATGAATTGTATTCAACTTTGACCCCATCGCTGGCTCATTTGCCACGACAACCTTATTATGGGATGTTCTCATCTGTAATCCTCTTAAGTGTCATCAACTAGCTTCCATGCCTTGAGCTCGCCAATCTCTCCACTTGGGCGATGCCATTCTTATCTTCGCTGTACGTCGCTCTGGATAAGAGTGTCTGCTAAATGCTTTGTAATGTAATCTAATATCGTTTATGGGTGTATGCTTTTATGAGCGATGAGTTCGGAGCGATAATGGAACGTTGGTAACAATGCAGCGATATCCATCGGCCAATCACACATCAGCCACATTCCCTTCCAGCCCTGTGATTGGTCAGGATTGGTTGGCAGGATGCGGAGGAATAATTCTTGCCATCCTCAGAAGGATCCTTCATACAGGGGACTACGTTTCCCAGGGGACTGCGTTTCCCAGGGGACTGCGTTTCCCAGGGGACTGCGTTTCCCAGGTGGCTGCGTTTCCCAGGGGGCTGCGTTTCCCAGGGGACTACGTTTCCCGGGGGGCTAGGTTTCCCGGGGGGGCTGCGTTTCCCGGGGGGGCTGCGTTTCCCGGGGGGGCTACGTTTCCCAGGGGGCTACGCTTATCCGGGGGACTACATTTCCCAGGGGACACCTGGTCAGTTTGTCTGATTTCCTCGTTTCTGCAGGGGAGCGGAGGATCCGGGTCCACACCATGTGTCTGCCCGTCGTCAACTCGCTGTCCGACGTCTTCGCCGGGGCGGACGTGCAGGCCATCACCGGCCTGCTGGCGAGCATGGGTACGAGCTCCAGGCCCCGCTGCTGCACTCCCACTGACACGAGCCCCACGCCCCGCTGCCACGCCCCGCTGCCACGCCCTGCTGCTGGGCTCCCACTGACACAAGCTCCACGCTCCACTGACACGAGCTCCAGGCCCCGCTGCTGCACTCTCATGTCCACCTGTCACCACATCTGGGTTCAAGTGATGTTTGTTTTGGGTTCATATACTTTGCTGCATTTAGCGAAGCTTGTCTGTTGTTTTGGTACGAAGCGTAAAAAGACACCATCCATCTGCTACTCCTTTCAGGATCACGTACACCAAGCAAGATCAATAGAGCACAGAAAAGTATTTGAATCCGAAAGGAGTACTATTTGAACGCTGTTTGAGTCTGACTTGCTCCGATTTTGCGTGCTAACGTGCTAACCTTGTGTGCTAGCGGTGGACCGCTCGGTGACGGCCAGTCTGAGCGACGCCCGGGACGCCATGACGAACGCGGCCATCGACTCCCTCGCCGTGTTCCGCTCGTCTGTGCTCACCATCCAACAGCCCGGCCTGCTGGCGCCTCGCTGCCTCTGCCTGTTCCCCCTCTACATCCTGGCCCTGCTGAAACAGGTACCCTCACCGAGACACACTCTACATCCTGGCCCTGCTGAAACAGGTACTCACACTCATACACACTCTACATCCTGGCCCTGCTGAAACAGGTACCCTCACCGAGACACACTCTACATCCTGGCCCTGCTGAAACAGGTACCCTCACTCATACACACTCTACATCCTGGCCCTGCTGAAACAGGTACCCTCACCGAGACACACTCTCACACACACACACACACACACACACACACACACTCTACATCCTGGCCCTGCTGAAACAGGTACTCGCACTCATACACACTCTACATCCTGGCCCTGCTGAAACAGGTACCCTCACCGAGACACACTCTCTCTCACACACACACACACACACACACACACACACACACTCTACATCCTGGCCCTGCTGAAACAGGTACTCACACTCATACACACTCACTCATACACACACACACACACACACACACACACACACACACACACTCTACATCCTGGCCCTGCTGAA